>NW_019392692.1:1433918-1739503 GCF_000648675.2 Cimex lectularius
AATATTAACATCATCAAATAAAAATGTATGACCTTCAACAACTGCATGTTGTGCCAAGGCAGTTTCATTGTTTTCACTAGTTTGGACTGTGTATTTATGTTGATAAAATCTATTCTTTAGGTATTGTTGGTTTCACCATAATATACTTTCTTGCAGTCTTTGCATTCAATTTTGTATACCAGGCCTGATTGTAGTCCTTTCTCAATTCTATCTTTTAGCGGTGAGTAGTATTTTTTAACCGCATTACTGTTTCGGAAGGCCAACTTAACTAGAGGGAACTTCCTTTTCAGACAACTTCTCAACTGTTCTGATAACCCTTGGATGTAAGGGAAAGTGACAGTTTTCGTTTGGGTTTATCTTCCATAGATAGTTATTGTTTAGCAATTTATTTACCATTTTTTTCGGATACCCATTCTTTTTTAAAATTTCCCGAACCAGTGTTTTGTCTTTCTTGGTAACACCTTTCGACGACAAATTGAAAACTCTTCTTAGTAATCCAATCAGCACGTTAACTTTAGTTGACCAAGAATGGGAGGACATGTACTTATTAGCCAGTTCGATGCCATGGGTTTGGAGTACCAACTCGTACTCAGATTTCCATTAACCATATGTGTCACTTTCACATCCAAAAACGCTATACAACCGTTTTCCTCCACCTCACAGATGAAGTTTAGTCTTTCATGGTAACTGTTAAGTATTTTCAGTACCTCATCTATTTTATCTATTGGAAGGGCCGTCAAAATGTCGTCCACGTATAAATACAAAAAAAAAGGGGGGGGCGCAAAATCAAGTTTCGCCAAATACACGTTCAATAATTCAGTCATCACCAGATCAGACAGCACTGGGCCCAACGGATTCCCCATTGCCACTCCAAAAATTTATTTATACGTTTTGCCATTATATTGCAAGTAACCAGAAGAACAGCAAAATTTTAGTAATTCAAGAAATCTATCTTTTGGTATACATGTGTGTTCTTCGATTATTTCGGTTTTTTTGAGATGACCTATTAGCCCACCTTCAAGAAGGAAAAATTATAAGATTAACGTTGAGGTCGAATACAAGAAAACGAAAACAGTTGTGATAGAGTAAAACAGAGAGGATAGATAAAACGATCGGAAACGAGCAAAGACATTGTGATACAACGCTCTTGTATATTTAATGAAAATCATAAAACGATGGTTCCTCGCAAAACCATCCTGATGCTATGAGTGGCTGATGCTATTTACAACCTCTCAATAATGACAATAACTGTGCTGAAATAAATAGTGCCCAAAGAAAAACAATGTAAAATCTACTACTGTAAGTTTGACAATATAGGAATTTTAGAAAACAATATGGTCGAAAGAGAATTCGTTAGGGCCGCAGAAAAAACAGGATCTCAAAAGGGTTAATACTGGAACTGCGCAAGGAACGAAAGCAAGTCGGACTATAGACGACATATCTCGTTTTTTGAAGACAAATAACAAAGGTCATATTACAATAATACGCGAATGGTAAAGCAATAGAATTAGATTAGATTTAGCATGTGCAGTTGAGGACGTATATGTAAATCACCATACCTAAAGTTCATAATTTCACAGACATGAAAAATGTGATAAATGAAATTGTTAGCCGTATACCTCAGAGAACAACCGACCCAGTGTTGTCTGAGAGCAACACCCACTTTAGCGGTGACCTCCAGTGAATATCCGGCTCTCCTGTGTTGGTGAGATCTTGAAAGAAGCCGGCTCAGATTTTGCAAGGTTTAGTACTATTTTTCATATCAACAGCACAAAGTTGAAAACTTTTGGCTGCTTATTTATTCATCCACCACTACTCTCACCAAGAGATTCAGTGAAACATCTAATGGGACAGCAGTGAGTTCTTGGTGATCTCCCTTTATCTTTCATCGGATGAAATGTTTGAAGACCAAAAGGAAAACTTTCAAATTAATTAACCAAGGTTTTATTTAGTACTTAAAAATCTATAAAGGTATTAATTAAATGGTGATAAAGGCATATGAGATGTCAAATAAGGACCAGTACTCTTTTATAAATGTTTTAATCATTTTAACAAACTTTTCCGTGAACATTTATGTTTACGATAGGTTCTTCTGACAACCAGGTTGTTGACGGCACCGGTCAGAAATAAATTCTTAAGCCAATGAGGTAGAGTGATTCAATTTGAGCCCGGGCCGAAATCGAATCGGTGTGAAATTATTTCCCTCCTACCAATCCTCCGGGTCAGAGGACCCCTGAGGTGGTAAACACAAGATTGAAAGGTGACCCAATTACAAAAAGCTACTTTGCCACCGCCCTTACAGAAACAGTAATGGTTTTACGGGACGCCTCTTGTTTTTAAAAGGAACATCTAGTTCTTTTTCCCACCATACTTGAAAAGACTCTCTTGTATACTTTTTCTTTTTTCGATGAGAGTTTAGATTAGAAGTTTATTACTAATTAAAATCGAACGTTATTTTTTCTGGGTATTTCTTCAATTTAAAAAAACTCAAAAATAGTGTGATTAGTTTACAGCTCAATCATTATTAACCAAGACCCAAAATGAATTCTATCTAAATCTTTCGGGGAAGTTTTCATCAACATTCTCACGCAGAAGGTTCTTCGGTTTTGTATCTTCCATATAAATAAACCATTAATTAAGGTTTTTAGTTGAGATAAAAAAGTCAATGGCACGAGCGGGATTCGAACCCACGATCTTCGGCTTGATACGCCGCTGCTCGGACACCAACCTCCCATCTCAACCACACCTTTTGAATTTTTCCTCCTTTTTGCCATTTTTTCAAATGTCGTGTAATCAATTTGATTCTCGGCTACAAATGAAATGGGCACGGAGAGCTTTAGTGAAGGATACTTCATTTTAAACTTATTAAATTCACTAGTTTCGTGGTCTGCTTGACCAATTAATATCCTACAATTAATTAAGGTTTTTGGAGTGGATCGAGGTCACGATAGCTCAAGTGGTAGAGCAGCGGCGTATCAAGCCGAAGATCGTGGGCCTAAAACCCTTAATTAATTGTATGATATTAATTGATCAAGCGGACCACGAAACTAGTGAATTTAAAAAATTATATTTACCTGTTAATTGTTTTTTGGCTAAAGAAGAAATTTTTATCATGGATAGTTGATATCGTTCTTAGAAATTGAGTTGGATTTCACCTAAACTTTGTGTCTGATAGTATCATTAAAAATTGTAATAAAATCGTCGTACTTTACATGCTCCTAAGATTTGAAAAGAGTCAGTCGCCTTGACAGATCCATCTATAATTATTCATATCCCTTATGATCTCAACAGCGTAATCCTGTTACCGTAACCGCATATGGTTGTGGTAGCCACAAAATGTTTTAAAGCCTTGACTTACGAATATAAAATGCGAAAATAAAAGTGTGTAATAATATTATTTTAAAGGCATCCTGGCAAAAAAATCACCAACGGCTTTGGTAAAATAACATATGTAAAACTTATTTGCCTAAATCTTGTACATTTTGTGAACACAGAACAGCTTCTAAACGCTTATTCAAAAGAGAAAAACTGGACTGTGACATTTCAATAATCACTAAAGCTTTATTCCGTGTCCACGTATGATAAAGGATTTGAAAACACTTAGATCATGAATAATGCAGGGAGCGCGCATACGACGTAGACAAATGATGACATGTAAGGATGTATTGTTATTCTCAATCGGTATGGAAGATGGATCGTGTAGATTGAGACAATTTTCAAGTGGATGAATGAATAAATAGCAAACTGACATGAAGCTTATTCAATAACGTTTGACTTCTATTACAGACTTTATTATAATAAATGCGAAGAGTTTTGTGCGAAGAGAGTTTTCCAGTTTTTAGGCCCTGTCATCAGCATTTTATTTAGAGTATTTGAGAATATTATTATATTATTCAATTAATGTATATTATTTTAGTTTATTTGTTTGATGTTGGTAGTCAATGAGCTTTTGGCAACTTAATCTATTATCTAATTCTCTTGAGGTGTGCAGGAGGGTTCTTTTGAGAGGTTTCAGTTGCTCGTTTTCATCGCCAGGATTCTGGTTCGCCCATACATACTGTTTTGATCTGTCATTTTTAGGTTTCCCACAAAGATGAAAACAATACCTACTGTAGTACTGTTTAGTGTAATCTACATTCACCTCACTATCACAAAAACTCACTATCATCCTCCGTCTGGCATATAAAGAAGACCAATGAGCTGACCCAAAACATCCAGACTGAAACTGGCAGCCCTAAAAACAGTATGGGTTTTCACAATTCGTCACGGATGGGAATCATGTTGTATGTAACACTGATGACATACTTGTCCATAATAAACGTCTGTAATGTAGGCAACATACGAAAATACTTGAGCTTACACCTACGCGATCAACCTACTCAACGAGCATACTTGCTCTTTTTTAATCATTTTTGTATGCATTTTCTATGTATGGCAGACATAGTTAGGCTTCTGGTCAATTTCAATTATTATCTTTATTGTAAGGTATCCCCATCGAGTAAGGTCCGGGAAGGCCCTTTAGAGGGTGGTGTCTAAGTTCAAAAGGCTGGAAGTAAACAAAGCGGACGTCGGAGTGGGTTGACAGTGCATCGTAAGCTCAGAGAGAGTAACATTGTGATTAGTTTATGGAATTATAAAGTAGTTAATGGGCTAAATAAAGAGTGTACATGATTTAGCAGTTTACGTCCTGACTTCTTTACGATGTCTGTACAGTTTAGAAGTGGAATAAAGATAAAATTTCTAGTACTTCACGCGGGGAAAACCTCCAGGCGAAGACTAAACGAACGAACGATTTCCACAATTTCGGACAAGATCGAAGGATAGTCCATCGACTGACTGGACTGAGCGATCAGGATCGGAAAAGACAGACGTCGAAGCTTTACGAAACTGTCGAGGGGAAGGACAGATTCAAAACGTGACGGGCTATCGATGAAAAGGACAGACGACAAAGGATTGGGGAACTGCCTAAGGAAAGGGCAGCGGCAAAAACGTTAACAAAGGAAAACCAGGGATGGTTCAAGGAGCATCCCGGTCGATAAAACATCCCTTGAGGCGTAGACAAGCTTCGAGCTCGGAATATATAAGGATAATAATATGGAACGTCTAAGAAAAAAGAAACGAAAAAACAGTTCTATTTGTCCGCTGATTCTTAACATTCATATACTTGAGACGAGAAGATATATAAAATACTACGTGGGACGCCAACTCCAAAACGAGAATCCAGGAGCATTACCCTCAAATCAGTTGGGCTTATTATCAGATTTTATAAGCTTCGAGGTATAGAAATCATGCACGAACTCCGTCAGTTTCCTGGACGAGGTGGTTTCTTTGGCGCTTTATCAAGGATTACGCCACAGCGTCCAAACTAATCGGCCCAAAAAGGACACATGGGAACCGTTACAGGAGGAACCTGAAGTAGGCGGACTCTACAACCATGCCAAGGAGTCTCAATTAAGCGTAGGAACTCCTGCGCGTCATCCTTCAGAGTTCGAAGAGCTGGAGGTAAACAAAGCGCAGGATCGGAATGAGCAGACTCTAAACTGCGTAGTAAGCTTCAAGAGGACATTGTGTTTAGTGTATATAATTATAAAGTAGATAATGTGCTAAATAATGATCCTCATACTTATTCTGAAATCGTGAGATGCGGTCTGGTGTGATGTAGGTTTCAGAAAAACATTTTCTTTATCGTGTCAACGTTTCGATCTTTATTGAGATCATCTTCAGGGCCTGGAATTTACAAATATTGTTTACATTTAACGATTGAATATAAAAATATATTTTGCATTGTATAAATTCACTTTTCCACATCCTAAATGTATTTGTTAAATGTAAACAATGTTTGTAAATCCCAGACCTGAAGATGATCTCAATAAAGATCGAAACGTTGGCACGATAAAGAAAATGTTTTTCTGAAACCTACATCACTCCAGACCGCATCTCACGATTTCTGAATAATTATATATTAACGGTCACTAATCACCCATACACGATCCTCATACTTCTGACGATGGCTTGACAGAGAAGTTGGCAGGCATATAATATTTAATCCCGACTAAACAAGACTAATTTCTATACGGAACTGTATGTCAAGAACTTTAAGGTATATCAGAGGAAAATACATCCGGCCATAGCAAGAGGGGTATCAGTGTGTTCTTCTTTTAACCGTAAGTATTATTGCTATTACTATGCATACATTTTGTTAAGGTAATCAAGTGAACCATCAAGGGACCCCCGAAACATGGAGCCACCGGTAGCCGAGTGGCGTCATAGTCAATCTTTTGGTTTGTATACACATGCATTCTGCATCTTCATCAATAATATATCTAATTGGATGCTTCTTCTATATTTATAATTTTAAAGGTTTTTTATTAACAGATCTGAATGCCAGGCGTCCTGGGAGATTAAACAGCTTTATGTCATACAGGACTATGCCAGAATGAATTTGCAAGTTCCAAGTTAACGTGAGGGTCTTGATTTAATCAGTGGATTGGATTAATGTAATAAAGCAATTACATTAAATTAGCGGAATGTTATCGACGTCTCAAGTCATTGATGATTCTCCCTCAGGATCAATGCCATAAAGGAACTTTTAAAAGAACGACAAAGTCAATTGGAAAATGACATCTCACGGAAAAGGATTCTGATTTACCAATAATGGTAATAAAAGAAGAAATAAAAAACTTAGCAAAAACATCAGAACCAAACGGTACAACCGGGTGTATGTCCTACGATGTGCAATATATGACTGAGTGTAAAACCTCCTGAATTAGAAATTTAAAACAGTCATAACCCGAATTGTATTTGTTTTATGATGGAGATGCGCTTTTATAGCGTAGTTGCGACTGAAATGCAGAACGGCTTGTGGTTGGAAAAGTTACAGGGAGTTTCAAATGTACAATTACGGAAAACCAGAATGTTATAAAAGTCTGTTCAGTTCGACATAATCTATCAGATTATAAAGTTTTTTTAACTGTTTCGACATTATTTTTCCCCCTGCCGGATAAACCGTTGAATGTCACCTTTATCCCTTAAACTCCTGAGTGAATTTTTTCATTTAAAAACTTTATTTTGTACAGGAGGATAAACAATCTCATAAAAAAAGGTCTGATATTAACAACTGCAACAGGCAGAATAGCGATGTTCCCAACTATATTATTATCATAATTGTCAAAAACACAACATAATTTTAAAATGTGAATAAATTAATGGTTACGTTATAAAATTAGAGTAAGTATAGAAAAATCGTGTAGACCCCGGAAGTAACAAAAATAGCAAAGGGGGAGTTAAATAAACCATCGCAACTGAATATTATTCTACCCGAACTCTATTTTCTTAAACGAAGAGGCCACCTGCTCGCAGTTCTGTAAAATCAAACATAAACACCATTCTGATCCATGCTAATGCACAAATAAAAGGATCTCTAGAACTGTTGAGCAGCAAACTATTACATGTATTTGTTGATTATTCTGTAATTAATTACTTTAACCTTTGATGTACGTGTAAAAAAAGAAAAAATCCCGCACAGCGACTATAGAGATGGCATAGTTGAAAAACGTACCGTCTGTGTAACTTAATACTGTTAAATTTTTTTACCAATAAACTTTTACACAAGAATAGAAAAACATAGTGATCTAATTTTTATCTATTTTATGACTTCAGAAACAAACTTAAACCATCATTAAGCATGACGTTAGTGGGAAAGCGTTATCTCAAAAACGAAATGGCCTCAAATGGCCGATTATTACTTCCCTAGAGTGGTCCCAAGTTGACCTACCAGTCATTTACTATTCCAATGGACTTTCCTTAAATTATCATTCCCTTTTTAGAACTCCAAAGCAAAGTTTTCCTGCGGATCTCTTCCACCGCCCCAACATTACTTTCGGGTTCACCGTGGCGTTTTTCATGTCTTATTCGCTAGTCCTTTTTACTTTAACAGGATCCCCGTCTTTTCAGACAAGGCTATCTGTCATTTAAATTGAGCTATGAAGGAAAAAATAGATCCCGACCAAGTTTAGTCCGGAACAAATGAAAAGACCGAACTAATTTGAAGGGCAAGTTTGGGAGGGAAATGTGGAAACTTTCTTCTTTGAAAATTGCATCTTGAAATCACAAACAAAAATAATACATCACAACAGCTTTTAATTCAAGAAAAGTTACTTTAAATAAAATAAACTTTTCACTTTTCATAAATTTCATAAAAAATGATCTTCAACGTTGAATTATTTTAGTCAGTTCCCCACGTTTTGTTAGAAGGCTTACGACTAGAAATGAGGTAAAAGTGTCATGCGATATTAGTACACTCGTTATTCTTCGTGAGATATCGATTAAACAAAAACTGAGAGGTCTTGGGGAAAGTATGAGGTACATACTATATGTACTGGAAATTAGAGAAAATGACAGTCACTAGGTTTTGTGAAAGACAATAAGATAATACATTCAGACATTTATTATAAATGATTTTTTTTTTTTTAAATAACAATACACAAATTAATTTTTTCAGGTCTAAATGTGAGACTGCCATGGAGAAATCGCTTAGGGCTGAAATAGAACTTTTTCTATGGAAGAAAGCCAGAAGGATGAAATCGATGACATCCTGTATCCAAGGCCATCCACTTCAAAAACAAGGAGCAAAAAATAATTTATAAAACTCAGTGAGCCCAGTGCAGTATAAACTTTACAGTGGGGAAGCTTTCATGATCTCGATGTTACTATGAAAAGTTGTTAAGAAGCCATAAGAAACAGAGAGAGCAGGAAAGGTATTCTTTATACTCCTTTTTCTGCAATAGATGGTATGTCATATAGCGTTTCAATTTGTACTGCTTTACTAGAGTGGATTATGTAGTTACTTTAAATTATCACCATTCATCAGTTAAAGTAGAATAAGTAATGAAACAAATTCTATCTACTGAATTTTATTTGGGAAAAAAATAATAAACTGACTTTTAACAATTTGAGAAGCTATCGAACGACTTGGAAGAAAAATTATTTTCCAGTTAGTTTTCAAATTTTACTCGACAGTCTTAGGAGTGTAAGTTAAGAGTTAAATAGCATCAATGCATTATAACATAAATGTTTTTATTATATATAATAAAGCCAAAATAATCATTCAGAAGGAAAGAGTGAGTATCGATTTTTAAGACAGGAATCACTTCCTCCCCAACATCCGCCAAATGGCAGGACATCTTTAAAATGTAAATTTCAATTTTTCACTCCGCCTCTCGATATTAGAGAAAGATTTTAGTTTGAAGTTTACTCTGGCTCCTTTAAGTCTGATACATTTTTAAAACATCCCTAATGGAATGTCCTCGTCGTAGGACACAACAATTTTTCCAAAATCCTTTTAACTTTGTACCTTAGCCTCAGAAGTATATTTTTTACAGGATAACAAAAGTATTACCGACTGTCGCTAGGTCACAACAATAGTTTAAAAAACTATCAGATATTTATAGAAAATGCCGATTATTCTAAGCACTAAAAACTTCCCGTCGTTTTTTAAATTAATTATATGAATTATGTGTTTTTATTATTGATTTCATGGCCCTGCGATTTTTCCATCCACTTATGTTTGCTATTAAACTATAATCCAATCTTAGATTAAAGAGATCTTAATAGATTCTTTCAGATCTTTGGATTTTAAGCAATCAAACTGTTAAAACAAAAATGATTCCCAAATTCGCTCTAAATTGCTTTTAAAACTATGAATTTCACGACGATGCAATCTCTATTCAGAAAGAGTAATTTTTATTTTAAAAATAAAAAAGAGTATTTAGAAAAAAAGTAATTTTTTTGAGGAAGATTAAAGGCTGGTAACAAAAAAATGAGGCCAATCAGAAAAACCGAAGACTATTGATGATCATCAGCTGAGAAATTTAATTGACTCGGATCCCCGCAAAACCTGTTTAGAGATACCTTTCCAAAACTCGATATCTCTGAATCAACCGCCTTGAATTACCTGTATCAAATGGGAAAAGTCGAAAACCTAGATAAATTGGTATCGCACTTTTTAAATGACGCCAATAAGCTAGGTCGTTTATCTATAGCCTCATCCTTAGTTCCAATCCTGGATAAAACCATCACTTCCGATGAAAAACGGATCTAGTGTATTATTTAAGGCGAAGAACGCTAAAATTTTAAGGACATTTTATTAGAAGAACGCTAAAATTTTTATTTATTCATCCATAAAAAGTTTCATAATAAATTGTTCAAATGTGAAAATTTGATCCAGGCTAAGTTAGTGGAATTTTAATTCAGCCACAATGTACCCTTGCCCACGCATCGAAAAAATTAAAACGGGAAAATTAATAGAGATTTGATGAGAAACGTTATTACCATGTTATTAGGGATCTCGACGATTGCATTAAGGGTAAATGTTTTTCGAACAGAAAAATGCAATACTTTCAATTTATTTGAAATATCACTCTCTTTTTGTCCTGTCCTGGTCCTACGAGATTCCGAACTTTAGGAGGGCTTCAAATACTAATGAAAGTTATGAATCAAGTGTTCCGGTGTATCTTGCCTTCATGAACTTGCAACAACGTCCTCTTTTATTCTGTTTGAAGGCTTTCATCTTTTATGTATGTTATGTGTCAAAAACTGCTTCTCCAACTGAAACAACGACTGGCAACACCCCACAAAAAGAGGCACCAGGGTGTAATGCTTTTATAGAGTAAATTATAAGTAATAAGTAATAATAAAAATCCAAGCTATAACGCAAAATCGCTTGCCTTGTATTTTTCCACCTTGCGGTACACTTTATCAAAACCTCTTCAGCACACTGAAATGATCTTATTTGTCATTTTGTTGAACAATAATACGCAAATGTTAGTAGCGAAATATTTAAAAAAACAGGAGCTCAGAAATACAAGTTTGTATAAATGGTACACATATTTACGTGTTTGCCAAAACTATCTCTATTTTTAGAAAGCACCAAAATTGTACACGAAGAAAAATCAAAACAAATTAGTGTTTGACCAAATAAATTTTGAGAAAAAGGTACCGAACAATGGTAACTTTTTATCTCTCTTTAAACAGATAAATGGCCTTGAAATATTGCTGAAAAATGGTTATAAATCTTAGGTTTCAATGCGTAAACAGAAATTAAAGACCCTTTTGAGTAGACGTAAAAAATAGGTACAACCAGCTGTTAGCCTGAAAAACAGTTCCTACCCCCTTAAGCAGAAACATTTAGAAAAACCTACAAAAACCAACTACTTGACATTGACATGTATCCAAAACCTCTTTTGAGATTTCATAGAAAGCCACTATACAACTTCAATAAAGAAATACTGTAAGTTCAATAAGGGATGAAGGGTGGGCGCAATCTTTTTAACACTTACAAACCGACGAAGTCTTCGAATCAGACTCACTAGACGACTTAACTTTTTTTTTCCCAAAAATAAATTTTCAACCGTGCTTCTAGGGTGTGAGTTAATTGAAGATAGCAATACCACATTATTTCAGAACTAGTCTTCTATTTTCCTTCTTTTTTCTTTTTTTTACGTTACTAATTAACTATTGTATTTTGAAGTTCGGATCGCAACACGTCATTACCAACTTATTAGGCTTTAAATCTCACCATATGTGTTTCTCTTAATCAAATAAGTTATCGAACATATAAAATATATCGATTGAAACAAACCAGAACATTCCTCAACTATCTTAAACTAAAAAAATTATATTTAAATTGTAAAAATAAAATCCGAAAAATATTTATACTGCTTCCAATAAATATTACACCAACCAATTTTACATAAATAAAATTATTAAATTCATTCAAATACGAGAGAGAGAGAAAAGAAAGTCAGAGAGAGAGAGAAAAAAGAGAGTCAGAGAGAGAGAGAGAGAGAGAGAGAGAGAGAGAAAATAGAAGGAAGAAGGAGAAGGAGTGATGTTGAGAGGGAGGGAGAGAAAGAAAGAGAGAGGGATTCTTAAGTGGAGTAATCGCATACGGCGCTTCACTATGTTAAACCCGCCCGACCGATCCGTCATGAAAATTTTAATCTATTGAAGCGCCTTTGTAAAAAGAAATGTATTCTTTGGTATTTGCATCTTTCCAGGAAAGCCAAACGAAACTACCTTTCGCATTCACATATTTTCTGCACTTCAAGGATAAACATTGAATCATGTATATGTTTTTGAAATGTGAATTCATAAAATTCACCGACATATCCATGTAATGAGGGTGTAAATCATTTTGTAAAAAACACCGGACGAATGCTTGCTAACCGGTAACCCTTTCTTATCTACATAAAATAGAATAAGAGAATTTTTTCCGTAATCCCTAAAAATTTTTCCCCTTAGCCCTAAAGCATGCTACAAGAAAGGAAAATCACCCAGACACAACCCTGAAGATGGAAACGCGTCTGACATAACAACTGTCCTGAGCTAGACCAAATTGAATCATAATATACAAACTTTAAAACAAAATATTTTGTTTATAGTAGTCAGAAAGTGCACATCATTTTAAAGCAAGTGAAAAATGTTCCAAACCGAAAATAATAAGTAACAAATCCAAACCCTTCCCTTTGGAGAAGAAAATTTCACCCATTATTTTTGTAGGTAATGCGTCTAAAAAATTGAAACGCTTAATGGAATCGAACTGTGACAATGTAAAAGTAGTGGATAAGTTTAAGAACAAAATTGGAAAGAACTAAGTTACTAAAAAGTTTACTAAATTAAAAAGTAAAGTCTCTTTGCTGAAGAAATCAAAAGTTATATATTGTGTTAAGTGTAAAGATTGTAATGACTACTAAGGCCAAACTAAGCAATATCATGGTGAACGTATGAGACAACATAAATATGATGTCGACGATACCGATCGACCAGGTACGGCTCTATCTAAACATAGCCAACAACATAAACACACATTTGATTTCGACAATATTAAGGTTGTAGAAACTGAAGGTAACCTTAGTAGACGGTTGTTGAACGAAATGATGCATGTATAGAGGAACAATAATATTTGTAACTTAAAAACAGAACTATTTATCCCCTTCTATATAATCCTGAAAGGATAATCTAGCCGAACCATTACCAACGTTTTTTCCCTTCGTCGGCTCTTTTCACCTCAAAGAAGCCGACGCCTTATACAAAAACGTCTTTTCTATACCGACTTCCTTCCCCACCCCTTCAAAATCCAACATATGTAAACACAAAACAGCAATATCTCACTGGCACTCTCAACACGACACGCAAGAATGGCACAATTACACAGAAGACAAACACTTGAGTAAGTAAAAATACTTTGATTGAATATTAAAAATACATATATATATTTTGAATTGTATAAATTCACTTTTTTCCACATCCTAAATGTATTTGTTAAATGTAAACAATGTTTGTAAATCCCAGGCCCTGAAGATGATCTCAATAAAAATCGAAACGTTGGCACGATAAAGAAAATGTTTTTCTGAAACCTACATCACTCCAGACCGCATCTCACGATTTCTGAATAATTATCGATTAACGGTCACCAACCACCACACACTTAAAAACAGACCTTACAAATTTAAGCGTTATTTATAGTGAAATTCTGTGATATAGTGTAAGCAATTTGAAAATTGGAGCCAAACTCAACTGTTATATCCACATGTATTTATTTATTTTATTTTGTTATTTATTTATTACATGTTAAAAAGAATTATTTAGAAGCACCTCAACAAATGTAATAATTGGTGGCATTTAATAATGTATGTACTATGACTTGATGATAAGGAAAGATGGGACTGATGCAACAAGAATGTTACCTTCTCCCTGAAAACTCATCTGGTATATTAAATTATTTATTTATCTATTTCCACATAGAACGATTGTACAAAGAAAACGTATGTACAATTCACTAAGAATCTGACTGAAGTACCTCAACGGTCCTCCTTTTTTTACATTTCTGACTGAGTATTTGTAAGTCCAAAAAGAAAGAATGCAAAATTGTATATATATATATATATATTTTTTTTAAAGAGATGTGAATGTAATATATATTTATTCAATTGTATAGCCCTGAAGAAGGCTTAGTAAAAGCCGAAAGTTTGGCAAGATACAACATTATTCAATTTGGACCACTTCCCTGATCCTCAAAGAAACATCGTCATATCTACGTTGATCGAAAAATCTTTGTTTGAAAAAAACACTTATTATTGTTCCGTACAAAAAAGGTAAACGGAGAAATTTCAACCCTGTCCGAGTTGGAATCCTATGCGCTAGTTGTTGTGGAACCAAAAGGTGATTCGATTGGCGAATCCCTAATAAAATCGGTAGATTTACAATTGACCGTTGTGCTGTAGGGTGCGCAGCACATTGAACTTTCCCATCTCAATAAATTACGTTTATTTTTTCCCCGGCCGCAGCAATGCCCCTCGAGTTTACCTTACGCGAGTCAACAGTGCGGAATAAACTAAATAAACCCACCAGCTCTAAAATTGTTAGTCCCGACCTAGATAGAACGAATCGCCTGTTTATTTTACGCACCAACGGGTAATTGGTGCATTATCATTACTTTGCACTTATGTCTAGTAACAGTATTATTAACTGGCCGGAATATCAGAAACTTACAGTAAGCTAAGTAATCGCGCCAAACTTTATGTGAACACAAAAAGGGTTAGATAAACTATAAATTAATTCTGTCATTTACTTCAACTCTACCTCTGACCACAACATTATGGACAAATTTTCCCTTTGAAGTACTCTGTACTTATTTATGAAGATACTTATCTTGAATAATAATTAACTAAGAACGCCCAAAATATTCATCTTTAAAGAAAGAGTGTTTACAAAAAATAAATGACTTATTTTATTTTATACTGGATGCATTGAAGTTGAGAGCTTTTTTTTGGATGAGTGAAGTGGTCTGACAAAATATTATTGGTCTATAATACGTTATGTTAAAAAAATTAAATCATCAATTGTATAATAGTAAATATTATTCTCGTGTACGATTATATTGTAGTTTAGATATTATTGCGATGATAAATTATTGTATCTGAGTTTTTAAAATGAAAAAAAGGAAAAAGTGTGCACCTCTTCTGATCATATTATAGAATTTGGCATATTCTTAAATGGCCATTAAAAAATAATAATTGACTTCCGAAGTGGCCGAATTAGGGCATACGATTCGCACCCTGAGAGTTCGAATACTGGCAAAGCCCATAATTTTTTATTCGTTTTTTAAATTCATTTTGAAAAACTCTTGTATGTACGTTAAGTTCTCCTGTAACAGGTATTACTTTACTTTACTAAATAGCTATTGTATTTTGAAGTTCGGATCACAACACGTCATCACCAACTTAGTAGACTTTAAATTACTATTACGTTTCTCTCAATCAAATGAAGTTATCAAATGTATAAAATATAACGATCGAAAGGTTATGCAAAAATAACCAGAACGTTCCACAATAATCCTAAATTTAAAAAATTATATTAAAATTGTAAAAATAAAGTCCAAAAAAAATATTTATACTGTTTTCAATAAGTATTATACCAACAAATTTTAGATGAAAATATGTTAAATTCGTTCAAATACGAGAGAGAGAGAAAAAAAGATTCAAAGGAAGAGAGAGAGAGACAAAAGGAGAGAAAGAGAGTGAGGGAGAAGAATATAAGTGAAGTAATCTCCAATACGGCGCTTCGCTATGTTAAACCCGCCCGACCGATCAGTCATGAGGATTTTAATCTATTCAAGCGCTTATCTAAAAAGAAATTTGTTCTTTGGTATTTTCATCTTTCCAGGAAAGTCAAACCAAAATACCGCTTCGCTTCCAATATTTTCTGCACTTCGAGGATAAACATTGAATCATCTATGTTTTTGGACTGTGATTTCGTAAAATTCTCCGTCATACCCACGTGATGAGGTTGTAAACTATTTTATTCGAACACATGGTACGTAACAACATGGTAAGCATGTTATATTACAAAGAAAAATCACACGGAACCAACCAAGAAGATGGAAACGCGTTTGACAAACCAAATCAGTGAGAAGAGCTAGACCCAAGTGATCCATAACAACCAAAATACAAACTTCAAATAACAAAATCTTTAGTTTATGACAGTCTGAGAGTGCACATTATTTTAAAGAAAAAGAGAAAAATGTTCCAAACCAAATTGATGATCATTTTAAATTTAGGGTATTACTACGCCGCTCATGCAAATGAAATAACGCTAAAATTGAGAGCTTTCGAGAGTGAAATAAATAAATAGTTATAAGGAATGCATGTGAATTAAGAGAAGTTTAGTGGTAAAATTTAATGTACGTTGTAATATTTAACCCAGAGCATTACTGCTACTTGGACAAACTTTCCGCAACAAGATGCTGTAAAATGCCTCAGCGTTCTGCTGTATAAAAAATTTATCTGGGTCATCCATATAAAACGTACCCCCAAACCGACGGCTTTTTAAATTTTAAAATAGTGTCTTTTCATCATCGCCGGATAAATGTATACATTTGCCACAACTTTGTCTTTTGTACGTCTGTACTGTTTGTATGAATGTCTTTTCTTAGTGGCTGCTATAATCAAAGCTATGGATGCTAATAATAAGCTTGAAGTTAGAGAATAAGTTATAAAATAACGTTTAGTTTAAAGTTAAACAAACTCGGCCTATACGACGTTACGCACCGCGACCAGAGATGGTTTTTGGCACCATATTTCCATCATTTTGATAAATGGCTTTAGTGCTGCATGAGCTGTTCACTTTGATTTACCTTTTGACAGTAGTCGCGTCATCAGTGAAGTGTGCGTTTTCACTAGATAAAGTGGAAATCCCAACCTATATTTGTATTTCAGAAGTGGCAAGGTCTGGAAATGCTACGAAACGTTTATAGCCGGATTAAAACAAATCAATAGGGTTTACAGAACAGATTAAATATTGCTGAACTTTATCATTTTTGAACCTGGCTTAGAAAGACGCCCGTTTATAGAAGGCGTCCAGTCGGGTAGTATAATTACTGTAAATCGAATAAATGAGTCGACCCGCCAATTTATTACACTTGCAAGAAACTGTTTTACCTTCCTCGAGGCATAACCGTCCAATTTAGGGAGTTTACCAGGGGGTTTGACCCCGTGCCAAAACTGGGAAACTCCAATAAACAACTTTTTATGACTGTTCTAAATTATTATTTCCATTTCGTTCTGAGTTAAATTCACTATAGACATTTCTTCAAGACGTAAATATCCCGGACGATTCTTTTTTAAACACAACTATTGAAAAATAATCAGAAATCAACTAGAGATATTTATTTAATCATCCTGCCATAATTGAGCTGGAAAATGATTTATTCTGTACGTAACTCGAAGCTTAACATCAAACATGTGTGCGAGAGAAATGGACTTGGACAGGTTTGACTGGTAAAGCGATAAAACATGCCAAAGAGAATGGAAGAGATCGGTGGGTGGAGAAGGCGTTCAGTAGGAAGTCTCATGGGGTGCCGTCTTTTCATCGGCGGCCATGTCAGACTTAAGAAACATACAATCTTCACAAACATCTTTGAAATGCTTCAACCTTTATTCCGCCCCTTGCCAACATGTCGTGGTTTTTTAACCCGTTAACTCCAATATCTAAACTTTTTTTGTTGTTT
The DNA here is from genome assembly GCF_000648675.2 of Cimex lectularius. Taxonomy (NCBI): domain Eukaryota; kingdom Metazoa; phylum Arthropoda; class Insecta; order Hemiptera; family Cimicidae; genus Cimex; species Cimex lectularius. The sequence goes on from NW_019392692.1 coordinate 1,451,485, forward strand.
TATCGTCTCGGGTCTGATCGGCTATTCTGACTGGTTTTATCTTTTTTCAGACGCGTTTCGGTATTTCGACATCTTGACTGGTTGGAATGGTTCTTGATAAATGGTAGTCGGAATGAAAGTTTCTAATAATAAGCTTGAACAATTCGTCTGAGATATTTAGATGTTTCACGGCTTGGCGGAATAGTCTATACATACTGTTTTGTACAAAGTTAGTCAATTTTTGGCGGCCATAACAGGTAACAGGTTCTAGACGTTATCATTTGTTGTACGTTCTTATCTCTAAGCTATTGTGTGGAGATTACACGTCAGTTTACTAAGTATAATCCTAAGTGCCTAACTCGCACTGAGGTGTGTATCTCCTTGTTGTTGATATAAAGTGAAGGTCAAGTTAGGTGATGGACCTGAAGTTTGTCGTTTCCAATCATTTTGGCCTTCCATTGATACGTTACATTTTTGTCTTGTGTGAAAATTCCACGTAAGTATGCTATTTAATTAGCCAAGTATCTAGCTTAAGTTGATTTCGTTATCTCCTTATTGTTAGTATACAGTGCAGTGTAGGTGAGGTTACCATGAACTTGCTGGATGTTTTATAGGTTTTGCTTTTTATAAACTGAGTCGAAACAGATAATTTGTGAGTTGATTTCTGTATTCCATTCCTGCTAGTGTCCATTCACGCCATGAACTGCAATTTGGTCGTTTTAGATCTTTTTGATCTATCTGTCGACGCTGTTTTGCCTATCCGACGTGCCTCGGTTTCTCGCCAGCTTCAATGATAATTCTATCAATGAAGCTGGCGAGAAATTGTGGTACGACACATTCTTGCCTCAAAAGTCTTTCAGCACGGAGTCCATGTTAGTCTGCGGCTGAGATATAGTCCTAAGAATTGTTTCCTCGTCCTACGATGGAGGTCAAGTCAAATCATGAAACTGTATTTTTATCTTGTCCGATCAATTTATTACGTGTGAAACAAAGTTTTTTTAAAATGTAAATGTACACTGTTAGCTTTTCTTGTCGTTCAATTTTGTGCGCCATTATTCAGCAAGCTAAATGCGTTTTTTGGATGTTGGGGGTGGCTGGATAGGATTTGAGCTGGGAAACCGAATTTCGGAGTCATCCGGGTGTTATGTGCGTTAGCATGATGAGCCAAGAGTACTCTCTTCGTTACCGCATTTCAACTTAAAGCAGCATATTCCACCTTATTCAGTTCATTCAAATATTCCGGGTACCGGACACTATCATTGAGCTACAACCATGAGACCGTAGTTTTACTCTTTATTTTCTAAGGCGTAGGAATATTATTTCAACAGTTCTAAGGCACTGCGTTATCGAGGAAGGGTGTGGCTGGACACCGAAAGTGCAAAAAGAAAATTACATTAAGAAGAACTTGAGATGTGAACGTTTTAAATAGTCTTTCGAGGAGTTTAAACATTACAGGAAGAAGGCTGTGGGTAAGGCGATATGTCAAGAGATTGAGTGGTTTCGTGACGAAAGAATACTTCAATATGACAAGAAAGTGAGTTCCGAGAATAATTCCTTAAAATAACTACAAACATGGAAAACCATGCAAAACAATTGGACGACAGGAATTACTTGAGATAACGACCTTCATAACGGGCCAATTAGCCTCGAACACCGAAAACCCTTTACTAGTTCACTTATATGACACCAATGATGCCTGGTTCAATTTATGCAACATGGAATGTCAACTCGTCTCGATAAGCGACGTTATAGTTGGGATGTATACATTTCTATCCTCGTTTCTCTCCCTACTTTGTATGCACCAGTAAAACTCGCTCGCAGCGGAAAAACCGTCTTTAACACGGTTAATGAAATTTGTGTTTGAATAAGAAGAAAGTTAGTAAGTAGGAGCGAAGGGGTTTTGTTAGGGCTTAGCATGGATTAATGCAGCACGCTGTGGTGGTAAACACTATTAAACGTAACACAAGTTTCAAGTAGTCTTCAGGACAGGTCATGCAAATCTCGGCCTCACTCGATGTTAATGCTATGCACATTCGTGATTAAAGATCCCAGTTCGCCCTAAGCCTATTATCTTAAGTGGCCTTGGCGAATCTCGAGAAATTAAAAACCTACTCTTCTAATTTAATTTAAAAAGTTGGCTCTTAATTAAAACACATAACAGGCTAAATAAGTTTGTTCTGTTCGACCATTGATAAACAAAAAATTGTTTTTGTACTCCTTCACATATTTTTCGGCTCTTTGTTAATCTAGTTAATCTAGAAAAGGTGTTTTAGGTCAAACTCTTATTCATAATTAAAAAACTCTGGGAAAGGTTTAGAAATGTTTTGCGAAATTTTGGATTAACTAAAGCCAATGGTATTGGCAGGTGCGAGTTGTGTTTCTCAGCCCTTACTTCATTTTTCAATTTATTTCTGTTTTTACAGTCCGGCTCAGGCTGTGTTATTTTTACCGATTGCCCGCGCTAATAAAACGATTGGGGATGTATATTAATCGGAAAGAGAAAAAGACGGAAAAGATGGAAGAGGGTGGAAGGTAGGGATCGAGTATGGATCGAAAGAAAATACTACCCTCAACGCATTCCAGAGACCTTTGAAATGCTGTTGTTTCGCTTGGTTAATTTTATTCTTTAAGGAGACAAGTCGCTTTGTCTTGTAGGGAATTTTGTTAAATCCTCATAGAACGGTTTAACAAATGTTCAATTTTGAAGGTTTATATTGTACCGCTAAAATCATATTTACAGTAGAATGTGTGGGCGTGAAATGACCTTAGCCGTTAAAACGCCCTTAAAAATTAATGTGTAGAGATTAGTGACCGTTAATCGATAGTTATTCAGATATCGTGAGATGCGCCCCCCCCCCCCGACCGCATCTCACGATATCTGAATAACTATCGATTAACGGTCACTAATCTCTACACATGAATAATTATCGATTAACNCCTCACCCCCGACCGCATCTCACGATATCTGAATAATTAAAAATTAATAATAATAATAATAATAACAGTAGAATGTGTTGAAGAAATTTTGGGAAAATAATACGAAGACAATAATCAAGAAAGAAACCATGCTGTCCATACGTGTTAGTTATGGCCCGTTTTGAAACCATGAATTGATAACCAAATATTTATTGCTCCAAAAAACAAATACGAATTCATTAATCAGCAAACAGACTTTATTTTAGATAGTTAAGCTAATTGTTTGCCGAGTTTGAACCTGTTCAAATGAGTAGTTTCAACAAAACAAATTTTTAATCCTTACCATGACATTATTTTCACCTATAACATTTTTGGGTGTGAGGAAAAACAAGCCTCGTCTTTTAAGGCTATTTATTACTGGAATTATTTCCTTCATTTTCAAGCTTCTTAAACACATTTTTGGCATAAGATGAAGTAATTAATTAATGAAAAATGCTTAACGAAATTCATTCTGTCAAGGAACGCATTGTGGAAAAGGAATAAATTTGTTAAAACATTTCCAAACGAAAGATGGAACACAGGAGGGGACAAGATAAAAATCCCAGTTATCCACAAAAATGAATACAGGTCACAGGAGCAGGAATAATAAGAACAGACAACGATATCTCATAAGCGAAATCCTCTAAGAAAAAGAGAACATTTGTTGAAAAGAGAAGACTCGAATTTAGTCTACGGACTGGAAGTATATACTAAAAATCTCGCAATCTCACAAAACTACTACCTAGAGGATGTAATCGGCGATGACACGAGATATTGTAACCGTGTGTACAATATCTGAAGAATCCTTTTTAAAATGATAGTTCCTACTCACAGTAAGTTGTTTTGCAACGATCCGGATTTCGAGCCTTTTAGCTCATCATCAGGTTGAAAGACTTCTNTCGTTGCAAAACAACTTACTGTGAGTAGGAACTATCTTTTTAAAAAGGATTGAACACCACACTCACTCCATCATTTATCATTTCTATATCTGAAGAATGTCTTATTGCAGTGAATGTATTTATTAGCGAGAATGGATGTACGTTTAACGTAGATTGTCTGTTAGTACTGTAGGTATGTATGAATAATGATTGGCAGTTGATGAAATATGCAGAACTATGGCGGTCCCAACGTCCGTTAGGCTAGGGGTGTGTGTTTTGGTGTGAGTGAAGAAAGGTTACTGACGGATTAATAAGTACCTCGGTTCCCTGCCAAATATGTTTGAAAGTTTTGTTTTAATTTAGAGAAACCTATAATTTCAAAAATTAATTATCTTCAGTAAATTTGCGTAATTGGTTATAGTCATTCGAATAATGATGCTTTTAATGGTATGTAATTGACAAAATGAGAAATTCTCTGAAAAAAGAGATAGGTCCATGTTACAAATCGACAACAAAAATATTATATAAAATTTATATATCGAAAAATCGAATTTTAATAACACTGATTAAAATTTAAAAATAAAACTAAGCAACTAGGCACTCTAGAGAGGCATTGTTATACAATTTTTGCCAACTAGCCTATCGATAAATTCATCATCATGATAAATAAAAAAGGACCTTTATTACAAATAAAATTGTAATTGTTTGTATTTATAAGAAATATTATTTATATTATAATTCTTATCATTTTGAGAATCTTTGTATGATTGTTTTTAAAGTGTTGTGAATTATTTGGGGGTATATAAATGTAATCGGAAGCAAGGAAGCAAACAGTTCAGTTAACATAGCAATTATTGAACAATGCGTACACTGCAACAAATGCATTTGGTAGGATTGAGAATAGGGTCCAGCCGTTGGATTCCATCCTACTAAATATATTGTTGAATAACAGTAGCTCGATCAGCTTTACATAATAACAATTAATGGTAAATAATCATGTGTATATATATATATATATATATATATATATAGAGAGAGAGAGAGAGAGAGAGAGAGAGAGAGTTGGTATGAGTAGCTTTTTTTAAGACAAGTACATTCGCATGGGAACTAGTGTATTTTAGACACCAAATATTACGGAATGGGCCCAGTACTTTCTGTGAGCCTGGGGATACACAAGCCACATGGGGGGAATAACTATATATTTAGCACCGTGTGTTCAGCAAACCTCGTCCGGCACAGACAAACACGGGCTTTCATGGGTCCACACATTCCAGGGACGCGTGACGTTAAACAGAGGAGAAATACTGCAGCCCGTGGAAAGGCTGATGGAATGAACACCGTTGAAGTGCTGTACAAATCGCAACTTAACCAAAATTGATCATATAGAGGGAAAAATCTATTTTACAACCTATTTCTACATACCATTTACATAGAAAAGACCGGATTTATTTATGAAACGTAAATACAACAGTTAGTGCACTTTTTTTTTGAAGTACGAAAGGCAGGTCTTTGAATGCTTCATTCAAGGACAACAAATACATGAAATATATTTACTTTTTTCAGTAATTAAAAATCTGGTTAGGACATTATTTAAGCTTCTTCGACTTGTTAGCCTTAGCTTTCCTTCTCACTTCGTATGAGAATGCTAACCCATCATTCAAAATTTTCAGCCGTTGCAGGTCCCGAGTTTTAAAAGTAAAAAGAAAAATGTTTTTGATTAGAGCACCATATGGCAGTTGGTTGCAAAAGTTGAGAATTGAGTTATTTTACATCCTAGAAAAATGGGAAGGGCGATCATGGATGGGTATTAATGAGGTTCTGCAGCTGTAGAATCAAATCCAGACAAAACCATTCGCTCACTTTCTCGGGATTATTGGGTGTCAAAATAAATGAGAAAGGTCTCAGAGTGTTAGACTTGCGCCGATTCAAAACACTTAGAAACACTAGAATCTTTGACGAACCTCTTGTAATATGAGATTGCCAAAAGATAGTCAGGTGAGATAAAATGTGGATTTACTTGCAAAATTTGACTAAGGCTGCGAGTTTTGCTATATCTTTGTTCCTATTTGTTCTTGCTAGATTAAAACTCCGGTGTAATTCTGTTTTTACTCGAAAAAGGGTGAGAAATTACCACTAGGGGTGTACACTGTTTCTGTCAACAAACTAAAATTCCAAAAGTTAAAATCCTTTTAGCTCTGAAAACAGACAAAATCAGCGAGGATAAGCAGACGGTATTCCGCTAACTCTTTCAACTGTCTCGATGAACAAAAAACGAGCTTGAGTATATCAGGAGACAGACTTAGAGGTGCCGAAAAAGTGAGGTTATCGGAAACCACCAAGTTCCTACATGTAATCTTCCAATTCTTTTATTCTGCAACTAATTCACAGACCATGTGGATAAGGAGACAAAAAATTAGAACGTCTAACCCTTTCACGATGAACATATAATAGGGAACTAACTTACATAAAAAGACTTAGTGAAGCCGAAACAAGGAGGATAGGTGGAAATTGTAGGAAACGACCAAACACCAGGTTCATCTTCCCAAGAGAAATTCTAATGATTTTTCCCTTCCGTTAACTCTTTCACCTTTGACGATGAACATACAAGACATTTCACTAAATAAAGTCAGAGTCTAAGAACTAAATCTCACAGAGTCAGAGAAGCCGAAACGCGTCTGGCAGAGAAAAACAGCGAGAATTCGCGAACAAAAATAATTAGTGTTTGTTGAGCGATCAACCAGCTTTCATACGATGTTGATTGGGATTCGGGTTGTGGTCTTCAAACAAGTGTTTGAAGACAAAAATAATTAGAACGATCCAAATACAGGTTCATCACCATAGGATGAGGACATCTAACAATTCTTCCATTCAGCTACCCTTTCACGATGAACAAATAGTGACTAAAGACTCAAAGAAACCAAAACAGCTGGAATAGGCAGACCACGATCGGAAACAACTAGAATATAGGTTCGTCATCACAATAGGAATTTAACAATTCTTCCCTTCCGCTAAACTTTTCAATTTTCTCGATAAACCTATAATAGGGTACTTTTAAAAAAAATCGCAAACTAATAGAAGCCGATCCCCGTCTGACTGACGAAAACAGCGGCAAAATGTAAACTTACAAACATAGTTAAGTATGTTCATCGCCCCGCGAACCTTAAAATGGTAAGTATTAAATTCTCTCAAAACTGACCGTTGATGCGATAATTGTTTTTTTTTATTATTATTATTTTAGGGTACACACAGTACTTTCTTTTAAGCACTGCTCAAATTGGCCTGCCTAATAAACAGATTATTTTTTAAGTATATCTTAATTAGAATCTGACCCTTCTTCCTTTTCTTCTAGTGCGCGTGGGCGAAGGGCACATGATAATAATTTTGAGCATATTTTTATTTAACTAAATATTTAATATTTGAACTTAATAAAAGAAGGCAATAAAAAGTGTATTATTGTCACTGCGCCCGTATGATCGCGTGGGACATGACGAGTGAAGGTAGCGTTAGGCGATAAGGCACGTTTTTTATTACGACTGAATGTGTGTGACTTGGATAAGAGCACATAAGCTCCTTTCTTCTCCGCAGGCTTAAAAATCTTTTAGCTAGAAATCACCCCTCCTCTGCCAGCAATTTAAATGATAGAGGGATGTTCAAATAAATGCCGGGCAAGTGTTGGCCGTATTGGGAACACCAGCTCGGTCGAAAAACGATAAAATCATTTATTTACAAATCGAGGGACGGATAAACGAATATGATGATGTAAATATTACATACAAGGTGCTGATGCGTTCCTACATTGTTCTATTCTTTAAATAGCATAAACTGTATTCATAGTCTTTCTATCCTTCTAACATTCCAATTAATTCCCAAACTTAAACTGTAAAATAATTCTAGTGTACGGATGGTAAAAACTGTTAAACGAAGGGTTAAACTCTTTTATTTTTTTACTTAATATTCTTTTATACACTACAGTCGAAATGATATCAGTTTTTAATCCGCTAAATATGAAAAGGGTTCAAAAAGGATTTTTTATAATGGCCTTATGTTTCACATATTAGCTTAGCCATAGAGAGGAGTAAAAACGTCTAGGAGCGAAGGATCCTTTAACGATATCCATACATTTGGTGTGCAATTATCAATGGTTCATTATAACTAGTTTATTTTCTTAAAGCTTAAGATAAATAAAATAAGACTAAGAATATCAATAACTGCCGAGTCGGAAAATATTTGATGACATTGAGTTTGATCCTGCTTTGGTAAACTTTTTGATCCTTATTTATTTATTAAATTGATTATATTTAGTGGTCTAATGACCAAATTACTTCATTCAATTAATTAATCTTTTTATGTAAGGTTTTGGTTGAAATGAAAAAGCTAGTGCCTCGAGCGGGATTCGAACCCATGACCTTCGGCTCAATACGCCGCTGTTCTACCACTTGAAATTTCGTGGCTTCGATCCACTCGGACACCAACCTCCCATCTCAACCTACTTTTCGAATTCCTAAGTGTCCGAGTGGATCGAAGTCGTTTCAGCCTACAACCATTCGAATTTTCCCTCCTTTTTGCCATTTTTCAAGCTTTTTCATTTCAACCAACACCTTACATAAAAAGATTAATTAATTGAAAGAAGTAATTGGGTCAATTGACCACTAAAATGTAAATGGATTAATATTTAATAAGTAAAACGAAGTATAACTTCACTAACAACTCCCCGTGGCCACTTCATATATCGCCGAGAGAAGAAGTGTAATCGATTCACACGACAAAAAAAATGGCAAAAAGGAGAGAAAATTCGAAAGGTTGTAGGTTGAGATGGGGAGTTGGTGTCCGAGTGGATCGAAATCACGATAGCTCAAGTGGTAGAGCAGCGGCGTATTTAGCCGAAGGTCGTGGGTTCGAATACCGCTTGTGGCACCAGCTTTTTTATTTCAACCAAAACCTTACATAAAAAGCTTATTTATTTAATCTAAATTATTTCTTCCTTTTGTACTATTTTATACACTTCTATTATAAAAAGAACTAACACGTGGTACATAAACACTGGCACGGCAGTAAGCAGGGTCCAGACCAATCTAGCGTTTCGAAACAGCGCGCTTGCATCAGAAATTTGGAACTTTAGCCAGCTTAGCACAATAATGAATACTGAAGAATGGAGGAATTATACGATACGTGAAAAACATCAAAATGTATAACAAAATCTGCGAACTGACGTTATGTCTAGAGATGTACTGTGTGATTAGAGTGAATAATTTGCTATAATAATGTATTTATTAGCGAGAGTGTATGTATTAGCTAGAATGATTTTGGAATTGGTGGAAAGTTGTAATTATTTAAAAAAGTCTTCAAGCATAGAAACGAATTTTTTCACTTCCTAAAATAAATCGATACAAAATGAGATAACAAGTCGAGGACTTGATTTACTATTAATACTTTTGGTTTACTAGAAAATTAGGATTTTGTTCATCCATTTAAATTAGATTAATTATGAGCCATGGGTTCTTTCAAGCCTGCTTTGAATAATTATAAGATAATCCGTACGTTGAGTTAGGTCAAGAATAATTTAACTACCGATTAATAATTGAATTTTTGTCTTTTATATTACAAAGATAAGTAAGTAAAAAGGCAGAGTTGCTAGATTACTGTCTAAAAGTGCCTTGAGGGAATTGTTTAATGAAATTGAAGTTTATCCTGCCTGGACTTAAAAATGTATAACTTATTAACCGCGACTAATTGAATAAATTAAATATAAAGATAAAAATTCTCAGTACACAGACAGGTCGCTACTAGGGAAAAGGTAATCGAATAACTTTTAGCGGTTCGTCATCATATAAAAAAAGGTTGGAATTTTTTTCTTCTTTGCAAAAACCGAATCTTAAAAGGGTTAAAGAAATGGCACATTGATTAGTATCAGAACCAACTGATACTAATCAAAATAGCACACTTCAAACATAAAATATCCCGACTTTAACACGCTTGATACAATTCTTACAGTCTGCTTCAATACCGCCATATTCTGAACTCTTAGTATAGGGCAGCACTTTTCACCATGAGACTGCCACAAAAGCTTAAATATTAACTTAAGTAATTTTTCCACAGATTGCTTCTTGCACCAGCGAAAACCCGTTTGGATATTTAAAAAAAAATACAAATCGCAACAATAAAGATACTAAATTTAAAAAAACACGAGATCCTATTTTTCACACTACGCCTAACGTTTGAAAGCTATGCTTTATCTGCAATAGTGCGGGTTTGTCCTTAATATATTTTTTTTAATTTTAATCATCATACACAGTATCAAAAAATAAAATGCTCGTATTACTCATTAATGAAGGAAATTGCGTATAATTGGTTGATAGGGACAATTTTAAACCTGATGACTTCATCATTCATCATGTAGGGCAGGGGTGCTCAAACGGTCGATCGCGATCGACCAGTCGATCGCGAGTGCTTTTTGAGTAGATCTCGAGAAGAAAAAAATTTTTAATAAGTAGGTAGGTAACTAAACTACAAAAATGTATTACGTAATAAAATAACACTNTCTCAGAGTCGATCGTAAGTAGTCTAAAAATATTGAGGTAGATCGCCAGCAGTTCAAGTTTGAGCACCCCTGATGTAGGGTGATAGTATCAAAACAAAATCCTCGGTATGAACAAATCTTACGTATCAATTTAACATGAAAATTACATTTTATATTGTTTGCTAGGCCAAACAAATTACATTAATTAAAGATTAAAAATGTCCCTCATTTATTTTCACGGATGGTATCAAAATACTCATTCGACCATGAAAATTAATAACCGCCTAACGTGAATAGTTTTTAAATATATTTGGCAAATTCTAAATTAGCTAACTAAAGAATATTCGGTTGTAAACCGTTTCGTATTTATATATTTATATTTTGTTCAACAAAATCAGAGAAACAAAAAGTTTACTTTTTGAATGATTATTAATTATCAATTGATGATAAAAGGAATATTACATGGCAACATTACGTTCCTTATTCAATTTCAAATTATTTTAAATATAGTAATCATCAAGCATAAAACCATAATACTATAAAGGCCAGAGAATACAAAAATCAGTTGGAGACGACGTGAAACAATATTTTTGCATTGATGTTAATTAATAACTACGCTAAAGGTATTTAAAATTGCAACTGCAATGTAAAGTTTTTAAATTTCTAATTATTATAATTAAACGTTATTAAAACGGTTGTCGGTGTTTTTGAAAAAAAGCCCATTTGTAAGTATGGCGGGTTAGAATGCAGGGCCGTAGGATTCGAACCCGGGAACTAACAGTGATGAGAGCAGTGTCAACGACCTACCGTTGCCACCGACGCCCTCTATTTTCGTATTTTCCCCAACCAAATCAATAAATGTGATGTTAATTAATAATATTTATACTTTTTCAATAGAAAATATTCAATTTTTCAATTAATCCGACTATATAAAACGTTATATCGATATAATAAATACAAATGAGCCAGGCATATCGAACGTTATGAGAGGTTATTTCTTTTATATAAGGTCTTGGTTGAAATAAAAAAGTCAGTATCACGAGCGGGATTCGAACCCACGATAGCTCAGTGGTAGAGCAGCTGCGTATTTAGCCGAAGGTCGTGGGTTCGAATCCCGCTTGTGACACTGACTTTTTTATCTCAACAAGACCTTTCATAAAAAGAATAATTAATTGAAAGAAGTAACTTGGTCAATTGACCACTAAAACGTAAATGCGTTATGAGAGGTGTTACATTAAACTTTTTACTTTTGACCGCGGAATTAAATCAATTTAATGTATTTTGGTAGAACGGTATGAAATGATTGTCTAGGTTATGTCAACCCCTGGGTGCCGGTGTTTTGGAGAAAAAAGAACATTTGTAAGTTTGTCGATGGTGGAACAGATTCGAACCTGGAACCTTTTATCTTACAATGATGATCACCGTCTCAACGATTAAACCATTGCGGTCACCAACGCCCCTTATTAACAATACATTTTTGGATTTATTAATTGTCTTCTCCGACATTTTGGGCTGTCAGACGCGTCTCGGCTTCTCCTTATCTACGATTGTGAGTTTATGCGTTATTTTTACATCGAAGACAATTGAATAAATTATTCTTTAAGTGAATAGGAATACCTTGTTCGGCCTAAATAAAGTTAAGGTTTCTTCCCTGGTCTAGTTGACATTCAAATACACCATTCAATATGACGAAGTATAGAAACGAGTCTGATAGACGTAAACAGCGGGGGACAGGCAGACCGTACTGACATATATAATGACCATACGTCTTCATCAAAATATATCTGAGCTTATCTCGCCAAAACTGACTATTTTCGTGTATATATTTAGACAAATGAAGTGTATTACGCTCCAATGACAAGGTGCACAAGGTTTCAAACGATTTTTAAGGACTATAGCCGAATATAGCAACGTTTCAAAAAATAACTTACGTTAAAGCTCGTGGTAATCTTCCAAATAGCTATCATGCTAAAATTCCAAGCAAACTTAACCGTTACAAGACATAGTGACTGTTTTAAAAAAACCGAAGTCTAAAAAGGTTTTAAGTGTTATTACAGATGTAATGTAGTAAGCGTGAGAGAACCATTTCACCGTAACGGCTCCCATAAGGGAAAGTTTCTTCATCAAATCAAGGGGACCGTAGATGAAATTGTGGACGAAATGGGAGAGTCAGCTCTACGAGCCATAAAATCAATTGACCTCTCAAAGATCCCCCCTTCTAAACTCGAAATTCCAAGAACAAACAGTACGGCAATAAAACAAAAATAACGGCCCCCAATCTCGTCACAAAGTTTTGTTAACGGCAAAACGAGCTTATGTGAAAATGATCAAGTCTTTGGAAGGAAATTACTACCTCATGAGCTTTCCACTTCTGATGGTAGACTTATATTTAAATGAAGTAATTACAATTGATAGCTTGTATGGTACGATTATTATGAACAAATTATTTGGTTTTTTGGTGTTTTTAATGTTAACACTCAAGTCTGCACTATTTTCAAAAATATTAAGTTAATACGGAATTAAGGAATAAGTGTTCACAAAAAGCGAAAATTCTCAAGACAGACGCACAGTTGTTTATTGCGTTTGAGGTCTCTCAGGCACCATTACGACCATGCCTATTTTCTTGTTGATCAAAAAGTTGTCTGTAAAGCCGAGAATGGGACTCGGGGGATGTGTAGCAGCTTTTCCCGAGATTAAAAAGAAAGACAAGGACGTGAGTCTCTTCTGTATTGTTTTATAATGGAGTAGACACGAAAACGTGCCTTTGTCTTCGGCAAATTTTGGCCCAAGTTGCATAATTATTTTTGACTCGAAACAATTCGTTTTTCCACATGACACGTGCAATATTAACGTTATTGTTCGACTTCAACCAAAGGATACGGTTTCTAATCATGTATGCATAATAATGTATGCACATATTGATGGACAAATTTAGAGCACCACTCAATTTATTTAGTTAAAAATTAAATCCATTAATTTTTATTCATTAGTTACAGGTAATTAGGAGCTATCGTGGTCAAAATAACCTGTAAATAATGTTGTTTGCTTTCTTTGTTTACTTTTGTACTGTTTAATCCCATTTGCACCAAAAGTGGCTTTATGCCCTTCCATTTCAGTTAATATTTTTCCTTCGCTGATTTCCTTTAATAATGTTCTTATTTTAAAACCTTTTTCAATGGCTCCAGTCAAGCATTTCAGTAAATATGACAGTGTCGTGATCATATAACATTATTAGAGGAAGGATACAGCCGGCGCGAAGCGTAAAGCACTTTTCAACAGGCATGGTTCATCGGCGTTTAAGAGATTCAGGGCTTCACACTGGAAGGTCAGGACAGGGTCGACCTAGATCTACAGACGAGAGATACGATATGTTCATCCATCATCAGTCTCTACCAAACTGCACGATTAAGGGAAATAAGTTAAAAAAATCTGATAACGCAAGTCCGAAATGTTTCGATTTCCTCCAGAGCTGTAAGTAGAAGGTTCAATAAAAAATAACCTAAGGGCCCTATACCCGGATCGTGGACCACTTCTTACCACAGTTCAGAAAATGGCCAGGCTTCAATTCACTCGGTAATGTGTGAATTGGGCATTGGAAGGTTGGGGACTAGTTCTCTTTACAGATGAGGTGACAGGTTGGCCTCAAATCTTCAGATAGGATTAATTTCATATGGAGAGACTGAGGAGAAATGTACGACCTTTTTTATTTCTTATTTAATCTAAAGTATTTCTTCCTTTCATACTATTTTATACACTTCTATTATAAAAAGAACTAACACGTGGTACATAAACACTGGCACGGCAGTCAGCAGGGTCCAGACCATTCTAGCGTTTCGAAACAGCGCGATTGCATCAGAAATTGGAACTTTAGCCAGCTTAGCACAAGTTGCATGAATACTGAAGAATGGAGGAATTATAGTGAAAAACATCAAAACGTATAACAAAATCTGTGAGCTGACGTTATGTCTAGAGATGTACTGTGTACGCTACTTGGAAAAAGGTAATCGAATAACTTTTAGCAGTTCGTCATCATATGAAAAAAGGTTGGAATTTTTTTCTTCTTTGCAAAAACCGAACCTTAAAAGGGTTAAAGAAATGGCACATTGATTAGTATCAGAATCAACAATTCCAAAATAGAAATAACATAAAATATCCCGACTTTAACACGCTTGTATCAATTCTTACAGTCTGCTTCAATACCGCCATATTCTGAACTCTAGGGCAGCAATTTTTACTACAAGACTGCCACAAATGCTTAAATATTAACTTAAGTAATTTTTCCACAGATTGCTTCTTGCACCTGCGAAAACCCGTTTGGATATTATAAAAAAAAATACAAATCGCAGCAATAAAGGTACTAAATTTAAAAAATCACGAGATCCTATTTTTTACACTACGCCTAACGTTTGAAAGCCAACTCTCTTTACAGATGAGGTGACAGATGGCCTCAAATCTTCAGATAGGCTTAATTTCATATAGAGAGACTGAGGAGAAATGTAAGCCCCAAGCTGGATCCTCCGGTGGCATTCCGTGGTGGGTCCTGGGTAGAATTTCCTTGGACGCCCGAACCGAATTGGTTGTAGTGCGAAGAAAATCTCTAACTTCACAGAGATGACTGACACCTAAGGAATCATCCAGCTTGGGGCGTACCTTTCTCCTCAGTGACCCCATATGAAATTACGCCCATCTGAAAATTAAAGTCCATTAATATAAGCTATCTACTTTTTCAAGTCTGCTTTGAAGAATAATAAGCACATTCTTTTCTTGGACCAAGAGTGGTTAAGGTTAATAAGAATTAATCGATTTTTTACATGTCAAAGATGCGTAAGTAAAAGGCAGAGTTGCTACATTATCGGTTTAAAAATGCCTTGACGGAAATTGTTTTTGACGAAATTGAATTTTATCCTGCTTTGACGATCATTTTAATCCTTATTATCTTAATCTAACTTGTTTTGTCCTTCTGATTATTTTGTGAACATTTATATTCTAAGCAAAGCAAAGCCTGACCTTAAAATGGTTTACAAAACAACACACTTAGCAGACTTTATTGTAAAGTAATAAAACTATTATGAAAAATATATAACTTATTAACTGCGACTACTTGAATAAAAATATCAGCTAAAGTAACTGTTAAATATAAACACAAAAATTGTCAGTAAGCAGGTCACTAATATTATTAAAAATTTGTTTAACTTACTAACTGCGACTAGGTAAGCACATGACAGAAAAAGTAACCAGTAAATAAAAAGAAAAAATAGTGCATACTTGATCAATTAACAGGTCCTAATTGAAAAAGGTTCCTAGTTGAAGTGCTTTTTATTTGCTTGGTCTATAATAAAATCGTCTGGGGAGTTCGTTGACTTGTTTACTCTTCTTCTTGTAAGTAATACAACTATTATGAAAAAGGCAAGTAAGTTATTAACTGTGCCTCTCTAAATCATATAGAAAACTTTACTAATATACAGAAGATCTCTGTTATAAACATTATGTTATATATAAAAGGTTCTCGTTGAATTGTTTTTTCCTTGAATAAATCTTTCAAATATAAACTCCCTTTGCAAATAATATTAATAAGGCACTATAAGGACTAATTGAATAAATAGCACTACCTAAAAAAGGTCAATAAAGCTTTATTTTAAAGTGATAAAACTATTATGAAAAATTGGTTAACCTAACTGCGACGAGGCGAGCACATATCAAAGTACCCAGTAATTTTTTTTTCTCTTCTTTATTTATTTACACCTGCGTCAATTCTTGCGCTTAAGTAAATTTGATAGCATTTTACAGCGTAAAACAAAACAAAGTGAACACAAAAATACGTAAGTCAGAAAAAAGAGAAACTACTGAATAGTAAGTCACTGCTATATATTCAATCCATTATATTTCGTGGTCCGATTGACCGAATAACCTCTTTCAATTAATTAATCTTTATGTAAGGTATTGGTTGAAATCAAAAAAGTTGGTGTCCGAGTAGATCGAAGTCACGATAGCTCAAGTGGTAGAGCAGCAGCGTATTTAGCCGAAGGTCGTGCGTTTGAATCCCGCTCGTAACACTGACTTTTTCATATCATCATAATTAATCGTTATGTAAGGTATTGGTTGAAATGAAAAAGCTAGTGTCACGATCGGGATTCGAACCAACGACCTTCGGCTAAATACGCCGCTGCTCTACCACTTGAGCTATCGTGATTTCGATCCACTTGGACACCAACCTCCCATCTCAACCTACTTTTCGAATTTTCCGAAGTGTCCGAGTGGATCGAAGTCGTTTCATTTCAACCAATACCTTAGATAAAGATTAATTAATTGAAAGAAGTAATTTGGTCAATAGGCCACTAAATACAATGCGCTTATTAAGTAAAACAAAGTATAACTTCATTAACAGCTCCCCGTGGCCACTTCAAATGTCGCCGAGAATCGAATCCTGATTACACGACATTTGAAAAATGGAAAAAAGGTTTACTTCCTTCAATTAATTAATCTTTTTATGTAAAATTTTGGTTGAAATGAAACGACTTCGATCCACTCGGACACTTCGGAAAATTCGAAAGGTAGGTTGAGTTGGGAAGTTGGTGTCCGAATGGATCGAAGTCACGACAGCTCACAAGTGGTGGAGCAGCGGCGTATTTAGCCGAAGGTCGTATATTCGAATCCTAGCTTTTTCATTTCAACCAATACCTTACATAAAGCTGTATATTAATATTAATCTCTTTCACGGATATTCTCTATCATTTGGGAGGTCGCGAGGCCATTGACGCTTCAACCGTCAGGGAGGATTATTTGGAAAGGTGCGAGATGAAAGATTTCTGACATCAGGGTTTGAGTGACAGGATAATTGTTTGTGAAACTTCTTGTAACGGTTTTTTACTACTTCAAGGTAAAATGTCGGTAAGATGTCGGAATCAAAATAGTTTGGCAATGGATTTGTTGCGCTTAACTTGCTTTTGTGGCGGTTTGTCTACCTGAACTATGCTCAAAGTCGTCCACGTTTACCGTCCTCTTATCTCCTGGCCAGATTTTTCGCATTCCTTTTCACATCCTAACCACTAAAATTAAGTTTAATCCTTTAATTACTTAAGATATTAATCTTAGTAAGAGTTAGAAAGTATGGAGACAGGTTGACTAAACAAGATCGCACGATTCCGGTCCCTAAACACGAAATATGAGAACGATAGAAGTACCAGGTGAAAAGAAGTCCATAAGCTGTCATAGACGGACTAATCCCAGTAAATAAGATGAAAAAAGTAGTGCTCATTTGATCAATTAACGGACCACTACATAAAAAAGGTTTCTCATTGAAGTTTTTTTGCTTGGTCGATAATAAAACTATTATACAAAAGATAATAGTTGATAATATAAGTTTTATATTATTGTTTTATGTAAAACTATAAAAAACTTGAAATAAACGTATATATAGCCATCCATTTGAAGAGTTCGTTGACTTGTTTACACTCCTAGTAAAGTAATAAAACTATTATGAAAAGACAAAGAAGTTATCAACTGCGGCTATCTCAATAATATAGGAAACTTTTCTAATAAACAGAAAATTTCTCTATGTAAATGTAAGATTACATAAAAGGGTACTCGTTGAGTGTTTTCATCGTCACTAAATCTTATAAACTCCCTTTGCAAAAATGTAAGTTACTATAACATAATTCCAGCGACTAGTTCAATCAAGAGCACTGTCGATAGGTAGTCCTCGGAGGATCTGACTCGTAGAATAAGGGTCATTCTCACCGATTAAGAATAGGCCATGCGAGGTTGGCACATGGACATTTACTCTTGGGTCATACCATGTGTAAACACAAAATAGTAGCTATTCGCTTCAAAAAATGAAAAAAGTAACGATTTTCAAAAAGTCAAATCGTTTTTCTTCATCAATAAAACTTTACTGTAAAATGATAAAACTATTATGTCTGAGAGCAAGTAAACATTTTCTTCTAGCTGAGTAATATACCAAATTTAGCTAGTAAACATACAGCAAATCACTATCGTAACTAAAACAATACTTCTTGAACGAGCGTATATTTTATCTTAAATCTTTATAGAACTGGCCAGTACGAAAGAAAAGGATGCTCGATGAATTGTGTTCTTAGTCAATAATTACAGTAAAGTAATAAAGCTATTATGGGATGTGTGAAAAGTTATTGCGCTATCACTTTATTATTTATATTTCAGTTAAATTATACCAAAACAACTTCAACTAAACCTATAACTATGATAAAATACTGTTAGAGGGTTAGAATGGGTTAGGCCATAGAGAAATGTTGTAAGTTCAGTTCCACTTGAAGTTCCAAGACTCATGCTTGAGCGCAGAATTTTATTTTATTTATTAGCATGAATGTATGGTTTAAGAGGGCTGATGACGGAACTACCCAATCGACCGTCAGTTAGGTTAGTTATATAATAAAGGATTTGAGGTTAATGGGGGAATGTCGAGTACTCCACCAGCTAATTGATTAAATGGGATGTAAATAATAAAAAATGTATTTAAGAATAAGTTAGTGAGTGAATGGGTTTGGATACAGAAACTGATTGCGTTGTGGGCTGAAATGACCTAGGTATTGATAGCAACCGAAGCCCAACCACGGTGGCTGGACGGACAAGACTGAGATCTGACCCCGGACTGCCAATACCAGGGGCCGGTGGTTCTCGAAACCTGCCCTGTGATTTATTGTACATACATGTGCAGATTTGAGCTTATATAAATCCAAAAATATAAAGAAAATCTCTGATGTAAACACAAAATAGTAGCTATTCGCTTTAAAAAAAAGTAACGATTTGCAATAAGTTACTCGTCAAATCGTTTTTTCTTCGTCAATAAAACTTTACTGTAAAATGATAAAACTATTATAACTGAGAGCAAGTAAACAATTTCTTCTAGCTGAATAATTTATTAAAATATCTAGTAGACATACAGCAAGTCACATCATAAATAAAATTATACTTATTGATGGAACTTAAAATATATCTTCTATCTTTATAGAACTATCTGGCATATTTTATTTTCTATCTTTATAGAACTATCTGGCCACTCGAAAGGAAAGGATACTCATTGAATTGTATTCTAAGTGGACAATTACGGTAAAAAAATAAAACTATTATGAGAAGTGTGGAAAGTTATTGCGCTATCACTTTATTATTTATATTTCAGTTAAATCATACCAAAACTAAAGATAAAAGACCGTTAGGACGGTTTATTGCCTTGCTTACACACCCTCTCTAAAGTTTTACAATAAAGTAAAAAAACTATTATGCTACTAAGTACTGGGATTATCTGAATGTTATAGCAAACTTTACTAACAAATATACAGAAAATCTTTGTTATAAAAATAAGATGTGCAAAAAAAAAAAAAAAAAAAAAAAAAAAAAAAAAAAAAAAAAAAAAAAAAAAAAAAAGAGAGATGTGTTTTTCCACGACGTAAATCATATTTTAAAGTAATAAAATTATTATAAAAGTTATTATCTGCGACTCGCTGAATAATGGAATAAAGCAAACTAGTAAATATAAATAAATAAGTTATGAACAAAAGAGAATCTATTTTTAAACTTAACTCAATAAATCTTTACTTGAAATGTAATATATAGCACTGGTCAGTTGGTTAGCATATTCTACAATTCCAAAATGGCACATTTCCGTCACAAAATATCCCGACTTTAACACAATTATCACAGCCCGCCGCCATATTCTGAACACTAGAGCAGCAATTTTGTCATCCAACTGCCACAAAGCATAAATATTAAGTAATTTTACTACAGGTTACTCCTTGCACGTGCAAACACAAAAATTGCGAACAATTTGCTGATATGAATATTTTTTTTTTATCTGGTGACTTCAATAATCGTCAACTTATGTGATAAGCAGTATCCCAGTAATATCTGTTGTATAAATTAACAGAAAATGTTTATTTAACATGAAAATTACATAACCTTAAATCTTTACTGCACAGCACATTTTACTAATAAATATAAAGAAAATCTCTCTTATAAAAGAAAAGATTACTACTTAAAAAACCGTATCACGCACGCAGTGTTACAGTACTTGGCAATGTTGGGACTGAGTCTTTGTTCAAAGTGATGATGACCTTAAAATAGGTCGAAAACTTGGCAGATAACAATTGGATTTGTTTTTTAATCCACTCGCTATACTGAGATCCAGATTTTTATTGAGCAAAAACTGGATACATCGAACACTTAGTTATAAAAGGTAACTCGTTCAATTGTTTTCTCATCGTCAAAACATTACTTTACAATTAATAAAAGAAGAACTTATTAACTGCGTCTAGCTCAGTAAAGGAGCAAATGTAACCAATAAATATAAAAAACTCTCTTTAAAAAATTGTTAAATAGTTCACTACTGAAAAATGGTTACTCTTTTATTTTATTTTTTAATAAAGATTGTATAATAAACTTTTACGGTAAACAGATTATAATATCTACAAAAGCAATAAGAAAATGTAAAGGGAATTTCTATTATAAACAAACTAGAATTATGTACTCAAGTTACATTTACAGCATACATATTTCAAATAAACCAAAATGATCAAAGACCGTCAGACCGTTGACGTCTCCACGTTTACTCCCTAAAGCTTTAATGTAAAGTAATAAAACTATTATGAAACTGGTTCATAACTTATTATTTTGCGGCTAGCAGAAAAAATAGAACGTAATGAATGATTAAATTTATAACAGATTAATTGAAAAAAAATTCACGTGTTACAATTTTTTACGTTGGGTTAGCTTTACCGTAACAATACTCAAATACACAATGTAATTAATATGTAAAAATATAAATAAATTAAACTTGCATATTTTAGTTTTTAATTTCAACAAAACAAAATAAACAACAATTGTATAACCATGTTCAACGACCGTCAGGCTAATTCGTTGATTTGAAAATAGTACATATAGCGAAAATCTCTGTTGTAAAATAAAAGAATATTGATGATGAAGAAGAGAATCCAATAAAGGTCATAGATTTTTAAATGTGTCTAACACGTTTTCGAACCTATGGCCTGTATCTATGACCCTTATTGGATTCTCTCCCGCATCATCTGATACCGTTGGTCTATCTTCTCTTCAAAACTGTATTGTGTATATAAAACCAATTCCGTAGAAAAGCGGAAAATAAATATGACCTTCAAAAACATCTTAGCCACCAAAAAGCCAATCATCTGATTATATAACATTATTTGATATAATTTCTCGTAGTCAATTATATCAAATAAATGCATAGTAAAGTAATAAAACTTTTATTGATATTAGAAAATAACTGTATACCTTGACAAAGGTATTATCATTGTTTTCTTCTATTTCCATATTATCTGCAGCAGTGAACAAATCGGTTGCATAAATTTTCAACAGTTCAAAATCTCGTAATTGCACGGATTGACGTTGATTGATCTGAACATGATGTTATTTTGATCAAATCCCTAAACCTTCCACAAGTGTTTAAACGACAATTACCAAGAGATTTAAATAGCAGAGAAATATAAAAAGATGAGAAAAAAAATGAAAAATAAACGCAAGGAGTAAAATAAAGAAACTCGAACTTGTTAGAAGCAATGTTTTGTAAATAATTATTACGACTAAATATATTCAACGTATCACCCATAAATAAATTTAACCTTATTGACTAATCTAATTTAGTCTTTTTAAAGGAATAAATAATCTTGAATTGGTAACTTCTTCAGAACATGAGAAAACTCTCTGCTGAAAGTTACTAATTAACTGTCTAGTACCACTCAGCACAACTAATAATTTGATTTGAACTATACAATCGCAACTAAATTCTCCTGATGCGATGTTAATGACCACTAAACTGTAGACTGGCAATCCTTATTGATTTTATATTTGTAATATTACAATATTGACGTAGAGTTGTTATAATTATCCGTTCATTATTGAAATATTGTCAGATTTGACGTCAAAAGAAAAAACAAGTTCAAAGATCTTAAGATTTACAGAATGGCTGTTGGTACAAACCGAAACGAACTCTGTAAATATCTCATTATGACAATTCTGAAGTCAATTTAAAACTGCTGGCCGTCAAATCAGTGCTGACATCTATGAATTTCCCTCGGCCGTCTTTTTAGCATGGCCGGCGTAGAGTCGGTCCACTCTGGCTAGAGTACGCGAGGGGTGCAGGTCGGACGTGAGGCGAATCCCTGCTTCCAGTGGCTATTAAGATCTCACGGCCCTGTCGGCGTTAGTACAATTATATCCGATTTCTACCTCAGAATGTAAAATATAAGAAAAAAAGGAAGAGAAGAAATCCTCTTATCGATTCAAATGGAATTCAGTGGAAGGAGAGGAAAGGGCGATTACAAGAACGGGCCCCTTAATAGGCAAACCCATATTAGGCTCTATTATCTGTCAAACCGGATCTGCCTGCCTCTCCGAACCGAAATTCAACATTTCCCACATCTAAAGAGACTGTTCCGGTCAAAACCCTCTTTCATTATGAAGTTTAATTATAATTTTTATGTGAAAATGAGAAGAAATCGTGTCATATTTCCATAATTATAATGGTACCTTAACTCCTATCATCCCACTTTACAAAAATATACAGAGCTATTATATTCTTATCATTACAAATCGTTTCTCTTTTCTCCTTAATTAAAGAAACGAACAAACAACGGAATTTATATTGACTGGTGTACTATAATTAGTTTCGAAAAAATAAGTCTTGCAAGGCAAAAATAAATTCTAACTAATTATTTGAGACAATATCAAGACTTTATTCCAGAATTTCCTAAATTTCCTAATGAATCACATAGTAATGTAAGATTAGCTTGTAAATTTTTTTTTCGATCATTGTATTGCCTACTCCATCCTTCAGGACTTTAGTACTTTGGATGCTATACTTCAAAAATATCATATATATATATATGTATATATACATTTTTTTGAACTTATATATACATTTATGTTCATAACATTCATATATATAATTCATTTTTGAAATTTCCATTTGTATTGAATTCCAGAAGTGACCTAAATTCCATTCCCCATTGCATTGATAGAAAATAGAATATTTTACAGATTTGAGAGATCTAAGGAACAGTAAGCGGCAAATAAAAAACTTTTTATTAAATTTCCAGCCATCATTGGCAAAATTTACGCTACAGTTCTAATTTAAAACTAACTAAAATACTCCGCATTGAAAAGTATGTCTTTTTGGTACTGCTTCTGTAACTGCTTCACCGGAGTCACTGAATTGAAAATGGTTAATACAAATTTTTTTTTGTAATGTAATAATTTTTATTATATATATTTTTAATGTAAATAATTTGTTTTCCATTTTCAAACGAATAATACAGGCTTTACTTTTATATATATATTTATCTTTTTTTTATCTTTTATCTTTCTATCTTGTTGGATTTTCACCCCGAAGCTTTTATCTTTATATCCTTTATCTATCGTTTTATCTATATTTATCTATATCTATACTCTCTTTTTACTACCTTAATCTGCAGTGTGCAAAAAGTTTGGTATTCCAACTGATATTGTCCCAAACGCATTTTCTGATTGCTGCATCACATGTACGAAGTGTTTAAGTTATTAAGTACGTACACACAATATAGACTTTGGACACCAGTTCGATAAAATATGGTTTTAAAAGAAATTAACAAACTATGTAAAAATAAAACTTAATTTGACTTTGTTTATTCAGAGGGTAAGCAGATGATTATGGTCGTTCTGGTTATGTTGATCATATTCATCTATACGTAGGAGAGCGATTAGGACGAACATTATTAGTATTATACACTTATGCTGAGGCCTTGTAAAATTGAGCTGACTTTACACAAAAAAGGGGCGAATTAGCATTAGGCTACTTAATAGGATCAGCTGCTTCAAAATTTCACATGTGTATTAATCATTCTGCCTTTTTGGCATATTTGCGGTCCAACTCGATCCTGGCGTGGTCAGAGACGTTTGTAAAAAAGAATACCATTGAAGCAGAAATCCAATCCGTTCGGCACAGGACACAAGACACTGGCGGTGAAAAAAAAAATTAAAAAACGCACAAATAAAAACACAGAATAATGTGTTACAACACTGACAATCGACTGGAGGCCGCGGACTGTGGAAGGAAACACACACTGACGGAGGCAGGAAGCAAACTGGAGGCGGCGAAGACAGGAGCCGGGGGCGAGTCGGGAGCTGGGAATAACGCATGCCCGGCCAACAAGCCGCTAACCCGCCAAACGTTTTTTAACCAAATAAAGCGGAAAGGAAACAATTATTACAAATTTTAAATAGAATAACAATAAAATTTTAAATACTGGGACGAAAAATCGAAAAATAATTACATCATATCTACATTTTCTATCGGAGTCAATAAAAAGTGCGTAAATACTACAAATAATCCTGCAAAAAATAAATAGCAATAATTATTCTTTTTATATAAGGTCTTGGTTGAGATGAAAAATTTAGTGTCCCGAGCGGGATTCGAACCCATGACCTTCGGCTCAATACGCCGCTGCTATAACCACTTGAGCTATCGTGACTTTATGGAAACTATCGTCACGTGCAGCGTGGGACACTAACTTTTTCATTTCAACCAAGACCTTACATAAAAAGAATAATTAAATGAAATAATTAATATGGTCAATTAGACCACTAAACATAAATGGATAAATAACAACCAAGAAAATTATTTTTGTTATTATTTATAATATAACTTTTAACATAGTATAGTATTTATGCACCCCTAAGAGTCCCTTTTGCCGCCTCTGGGAACGCCTGTGACCATTCATTTCTAAAGCAAACTTATCATCTGCCGATGTAAGAAGAACCCTAATGGCTTCTAAATTAGATTCTTGGGTCTCTAAATGAAGATTATTTGACGCTTTAATAAAATCACTCCTAATCTACGCGGCTGAAGTTCGGGCATTACCCTAATTAGATAACTTGCAAGTAACTCTTAATAAGTTTGTACACAATTTACTGTTTTGGCCGACATCTACACCCAATTATTTAGTGAGAACTTGAACTTGAATTATATCAAGTTTTACGAATTGAAAATGAAAATTTTGGCCGCGAGCGTCTGTCCGGAAACCGATTGAAAAAATCTGATTGCAGGAATGAATAATTGAGCTATGCCTTAGAATTGGGCAGTTGCTTTTTGTCTGGTCCTCTAATGTATTCGCAGAGAACTGTGCTTCTTATTTCTGGGCTTCCTCTTATGGAGATTTAGTGAGAAAATCCAACCATTTAATCGAAAGATATCCAATCAGCGCTCAACTCTAATTATAAATCCCATTTTAGAATGATTAGCAATTTGGGTACTTGTATGGTCGAACGAGCATTGATAAATTGAAGTTAATCAGCCAGTTCAAAATGTGCAACACTAATAAAATATTAATCTATATTAAAATAACAAATGCATCATCAAATGTACAATTTACAATCGAAAAGAGCACAAGATATTGCAACATTTCCTTTCAATTTGCTCTGTTTATGATAATATCAAGAAAAATATTGTACTTATCTACTTCCTAAGCATTGTTTCTTTGACTTATTATTCATTGAAACTTTGGAAGATGTTAATATTCGTGTCGGTTTTTTATGACAATTTTAATATAATGTAACATTGTTTATATTTATTTATTTAATCAGCAATGTTAACGATATTTTATATCTTTTAATTTTAACTGAGATTATTCTTGTTTTATATTGTATAATATTTTATAATTAATAATAGTGTATTATTGTTTCTTTTTATTCATTCTTTTAAATACTTAACTACTTTTAATTTTTGCTTTGAAAAGTTCAATCTATCTATAAAGGATATGTGTAATTCCCACGTACAAATTGTAAATAAGTAAATGAGAAACAAATAAATGAATTAAAATGTTAAACTGCATATTTGTTAACTTTTTAAAAGTATACATATTTATAGTCCGGATGCAGCGGATATATTTCAGGAAAACTCAATGAAAAAGCCGAGTGATTTATTTTTGATTGGCCCCTTCCCTGTTGGATTTTAAATCAAAAATGAAAAATTACAAAACCCAGGAGCCTAACATCGGCGAGAGGATAAGGCCGAAGTCTGACTCTGGACCGTCAAAACACCGATGCGATCATGTAACATAAGCTGCATATATGCATGTGCACGTATGTGGAGAGTTGAGCGTATCAATTAAAAAAGTAAAATAAAATAAACTTAAAGAAGTGGCAAAAGACACAAAAAAACCTCGTGGTTGGTTCTAAAATAAATTACTATGGCAAAAAACATGCCAGAACTTAGCAATAAAAATATAATTATATTCTCCAAAAAAACCTCTTACAAACTTTTTTGGAATAAAATTTTAAACAAATTTATTTAACCATCTGAATAATCCTTTCATTATATAATCATCATTATTCATTAACCATTCATTTCCATATAGTGAACAACGTCTTCATTTTCCTCCAATATGCACGAAGCATATAACTGATGAAGGCAAAAAGCCGAAACGCATATGACAAGCCAAACAGCAGTAGTATAAATAGTACTGTGTAGAGATTAGTGACCGTTAATCGATAATTATTCAGATATCGTGGGGTCTGGTGTGATGTAGGTTTCAGAAAAACATTTTCTCAACACGAAAACAAGAATGGACAATTACACAGAAGACAAACACTTTGAGCCCTGAAGATGATCTCAATAAAGATCGAAATGTTGACACGATAAAGAAAATGTTTTTCTGAAACCTACATCACACCAGACCGCATCTCATGATATCTGAATAATTATAAATAGTACGTTTTTTTAAATAAAAATACACGTTAATTGTTAAAATTAGAAATGCAAAAAATCTAAAATTGTTGCCGTTATAAAACAAGATAAATATTCATTTTATTTTATTTTATTGATTTTTCATGAACATAGTGTGCAATAGGTGTTTTTTGTTAATCATACCCATTATTAATTCAACAATGATATCTATTTTTGTGTACTACTTTAGTCCAAAGCACCCTTTAGAACTTAACTGAGTCATCAAGTAAGTGTTGACTGAGTTTCATTTTTGTAAACCACGTCTCAATATGAAGTCTGTATCTAGGCTGAAGTTAAAGTTAACAAACTAATAGCAGCATAAAAGCGTCCTGTGCGATATTTGTACTGAGGAGGGCGAATTAGCTTTGCAAATGTCCGCCTCCAAAACATCTGTTGCGAAACCATTGTCTAACATCGAGATACATTTACGAGTAAGAAATGCGACAAGAAATGCTAGCTGTGGGTAAAGCCATATGCTAGACTTCACTTTGTGCTTCCGTTGGAGAAACTTTTTATTAACTGGATACCCTCTTTAATTCATTTGTTTTAAATAACAACATTAATTCAATAAAGTTTGTCAAAGCAACTTGTAAGGCAGCTTGGCCTCGGTCATCCTGGTCCGTCAGATGAGGTTAGTTAGTAGTTAAAAGTTATAAATCCAACGGGATAATGAATAATGATGAAAGTAATTGACTAAATAAATATACGAAAATAAATATATTTCTTATTACTAGCACCCTTTGAAAAACAAAACCGCTCCTTGAAAAAGCCAAACTTGTTCTTTCATCTTCTACAACTTACTTATGCGAATCCGGATTTTCTAACTGTACAACCACCAAAAATAAATTTATATATATTTAATTAATAAGTAAATTGCGTCTACATGCTGAACCTGACATCCGTCTTCAGCTATCAAAAATTAAACTCAACCTATCCAGATTGTGCAGGCTAAAACAACCTCACTCTTCCCATTAATTCATTAATGTTAATTCATCATTAATGTTCAAATTATTCTTTTTGATTTTGGCTCGAGTTTTACCCTAACTATTGATTCTGTCCAATTTAATTTTTGTATTCCAGATTTTGTAAATAAAGTTAAATATGTCAATCTAATGTTTGTTTTCATGGTGATATCTCCCCTTTACCTAATTAGCAATGGACTATCTAATTTATAAAAAAATTAATTTACTACATACTGTAAGTATCCAATTTTAAATACTTGAATGAGAGGGGTCCGTCCTGGATTTTCTTCTGTGAAAGGGGTCTGCTGGCTAAAAAGTTTGGGTAGCCCATTATAATAAAAAGACCTTGTTAATTTTACGACCCCTGCTATCCGGCACAAGTATTTATACTTAGCGAAAACAGGCTGCAATGGAAGAAAACCAAATTACTTTTAGAATTATGTGCTAATTTTTTCAAATTATTATTCGATTTCGAATCCATAAAACTGTATTTTTTTTTGTATTTCCCATTATGACGAAATAAATATATTATTATTATACAAGAATTGAAGTAGAATAGTCTGTAATTTAGCCATCCATGCTGAAGAAGGCAAAATGCCTAAAAGCATCTGACATACCAAGCGGGTAGACCAAATTAATGTTTCATCATCCGCAGACCAAATGTAGAAATCTCTCAATAGAATAGTTTTGTTTAGTATTTAATATATTTCATAATATGCTACTTATATTTACCGAAAAGTCAATATTTTCCTACATAAATAATTTAATGTTGGATTATCGATAGAATTTTGATGGCCTTTTCACTGTGAGTGGGTTGGACCCCTTTTTATAATTTATAAATCCTTCTTTTCTCGTGTACTTTTTTGCCCATGTCTGACAGGGTGAACTCCTTTAATTATCCCTTTCATAATTTAAAAATAAATATCAGTAGTGAGTTCTACTTTTTCTTTGATGTATCACAGTAAGCCCCTTTGCTGCGTCGGTGGACGGACGGGGAGGGAGGTAAAAGAAGAAGAAACTTTTTCAACTGATATTGCATTAAGAATTCAATTAAAAGAGTAACTTCGTAAGTTCTAATCAATCACAATACAAATTACAAAAGAATAAATATATTATGAAATCCAAATAACGTAAGACGTAAAAGTGAACAAATGGAGAGAAAAGTTGGCGTAAAATTTTCCCGGAACGGAAATACAGTAGAAATGTAATTATAACTTTTCAATTAAAAATATATTGCAAGAAAAACCACTCCAAACTTTAGAAATTGAGGTTTTCTCTAACCAATTATTTACCTTTTTGCGTTAGCGACCCAGTCTAATCTCAAAGGGTTAGGTCAATTAAAGAGTTTATTTACGTCCTTTGAAACCAGATTTTTTATCTCAAAACAACAGGATTGATTGGCTCGTGTACCACAAACCTCTTTACAATCCATACCACTTTTCTTCTTCTTCTCCTTGACCTATGGGATTCGGCCAGAAAATTCGTTTTGACGAACAGCTTTTGGCAAAGGAAAACTTACTTTAAACGCCAAAAGCCACTACAACGCTACAAAAAGTGAATCTAAACACACACCTCACCTTCATCATTTATAACAGTTTTCGTGTTTAAAAAAGTGCAAACAAAACAACATACACGCCTTTTGATCCCTGAGATCTCGATTATAGTGAATATATAATCCATTATCTAGCTGACATTTGGATGAGGCCAGTTTATTTCAGTTATTCTTCTTTGTTTCTTTCTTATTGTGCATTATTGAAAACAGATTTACTTTTTCTCTGGCATAACCCAATTTCCAAATTTTCCTTGTCAGGTAAAAGCAAGAGTGAAACATGATAATGTTTTCTGTTTGTTTTCGATCTGAGACTGCCACATAGATGTGTCTTGAGCACTTTCATATGTTCATTAACTTACAACACAAAATTTTGTGTGGCACAATTTCCACACCAAACACCTAAGTATACACGATATCAGGTCAAGAATACTGCCAACCCTGTTTGATCTGATGTCGCTAAATTATGTAGTAAGTGGAGACTCCCTAAAGCCAATTCAGATTAAGTTCCAAAAGTGCGATACGTCCTTCATCTAGAAAGCAGAATGACGAAGACAGACAATGTCAAATATCTGATTACCGAAATTTACCAATGAATGAAAACTTACTTTCTGTACTGTGGCGAACACGTTCGCCTGTATTTAACGATATGAAAAGGATTTTAAGACCGCACCTAACCCTGGGGCCATTATAGAGCAGGACTTCCAACTCCTCCTCGACTTCTCTAGTACACTGTCTGCTGCTTCAGTCTAAGTCAGGGTGCCCAGAGCGATCA
Organism: Cimex lectularius; assembly: GCF_000648675.2. Classification (NCBI taxonomy): domain Eukaryota; kingdom Metazoa; phylum Arthropoda; class Insecta; order Hemiptera; family Cimicidae; genus Cimex; species Cimex lectularius. The sequence continues at coordinate 1,481,865 of NW_019392692.1, forward strand.
ATGCCATATTGGTACCGCGGTAGCCGAGTAGTTAGCATGAGAGACTCTCACGCCGCGGTCGTGGGTTCGATTCCCACCTTCGCCTCTGGCCCATTCCAGATAACCCCCAATTTGAACACACAAGAATTCGTACCATGGCTAATATGCAAGATCATAAAGCCAATAATAAAAAAATAAAAAAAATAAAAAACCATATAAAATTAATTATTGAAATAAAGGTTTGGTTTCATTGATTATTAAAAATATACTGTTTATACTTAGTGGACTAATTGACCATATTAATTATTTCAATTAATTATTCTTTTTATGTAAAGTCTTGTTTGAGATGAAAAAATTAGTGTGTCGAGCGGGATTCGGTCGAAGGTACACACTAACTTTTTCAACCAAGACCTTACATAAAAAGAATAATTAATTGAAATCATTAAAAATAATGTAATTAAAACATGAAAAAATCGTTGAAACTATAATATAATGTAAAAATTAAAAGACAAGATTGATAAAAAAACAAAATTATATTTAAGAATCTTAATAAAATAAAAGAATTGAAACTAAAATAACTCACGAACACTCTAGATCAAGTTCTTGAAGAAAAAAGCAAATTCAGTTGTTATTGCCAACCTTTCGACCTATTTTAAGGTCACCATGCCATTACAAAAAACATATTTGTTTTTCATCGTATGTACATAATAAACAAATAAACTCTAAATCATGAATATATCAATGCTCCAAGTTGCGATTTACCCTCAGGAATATTATATTAAAAAGATGTGACGGTTATTGTAACCACAGTAAGTTATAAATATAGCGACACAACTAAAGACACCGAAACAGCATAAAATCCCTCACTAAACAAGACAAAAACTGACTGAAACTCGAAATACGCCACTTTTCCTGGTAAATACTCAAACCGATGCTTCAAAGCTCGACAAAGAAATAAGATATGCCACTTTTCGTGAATGGTGACAGTGAGTTGCCAAGCAGCTAAGAGTCCACCTACAGTTGTGCCATTTTTCCTGTAGCATCAAACATTCGGGTGAATACTTTTAAAAAATCTCCTAAATAATCCGTTTTTATAATTTTTCTACTTGTGTCACTTTTTTTGTGAAACGGCCATCCGACAGCTTGGTCATTTCATCCCCGAAACACTAACAAAATACCACTACTCGACACAATCACACCAACATGCATTGATCGCACTCATACAGTTTGGTAGATGGAGTACTCGATTCCTCTATATACCTGTTCCCTGTATAAACTAATCTAATTTGGGGGTTGATGGGGTACTTTTATAAAATTTCCGCCATCAGTCACACACATCCTGAAAGGCGATGGAGAAGCTACTACATCATCAGCCCCTCCCCATTCGCACCAATAATTACATTCACTCATACAAGACAGAAATACAAAACACATAACTTAACCTCTGTATACAATAAAACATTCTCAAATCCCTTAAAAAGCGTAATAGCGGACCCTGAAACTCGCTGATGTGTCCGAAAATCCTTTTTAAATCTGGTAGTTTGCCTGCTCGCGCCCTGTAGGGAGTCAAGGCACGACACGCTTCGACTATGTGGGACACGTCCAGCAACCTTTCTCTGCATAGGGGGGATCGGCCCACCAGCAAGTGCCCATGGGTCAACCGCATATGACCTATTCTTAGTCTGACAAGAACTATTCCTTCTTTACGGCTTAGATCCTTGGTGGGCCATCTGCAGGTCGTGCCCTCACTTTTCTAGTTGGTGTGCGATATGTTGGTGCCCAATAAGGACATCGGATTTTTAGGACTAAGAAATGTATGTAATTAAATTTAAAAAATGTTGCTTCAGCATTACACGAGTCTTGGGAGGAACTGAAATACTCTTCTACATAAAGCTAGTGTTTTGTTTCAAAGTATACATGGAAGTTAAAAACGTCTGTGCTTAGATTAAAAACTGCTTGCGCTTGGGGCTTAAATGGCCTAGCTGTACATAGATATAGCCTAGGTAGGCAGGAATCACAAAGTACTGGCTGACCAAAGACAGCCAACTTCACCGGTGTGTATTGAATTTTTGATCTAAATGTGCTTTCCTCCTGGAGTCAGGGCTAATAAGTTATTTAAAATACAAAATTAATTACTGAAATAAAGGTTTGGTTTTATTGATTATTAAAAATAATTATTCAGAAATCGTGTGGTCTGGTGTGATGTAGGTTTCAGAAAAACATTTTCTTTATCGTGCCAACATTTCGATCTTTATTGAGATCATCTTCAGGGCTCAAAGTGTTTGTTTTCTGTGTAATTGTGCCATTCTTGCGTGTCGTGTGAAGTGTCGTGTTGAGAAAATGTTTTTCTGAAACCTACATCACACCAGACCGCATCTCGCGATTTCTGAATAATCATCGATTGACGGTCACTAATCGCCACACATTAAAAATAATGTAACCAAAAAAATTAAAAAATCGTTGAAACTATACCTGATCCCATTTCTAAGTTGTCAAACCAGCGAGAATGTACGGACCCAGAAGAAGGATTAAAGTCAATCTGTTTAAAATGAGTTCATCCGCCCGCTTAAAACACCCCATCACCACAACATATTTAGTGATTAAACTCTAGAGAAATTTAATTTATGATGCCCACTACTTGAATTAATATCTCCCAATTTGTCAATAAATGGTTTTAGTGTGTAAATATAAATATTTCAAATCAGATAAAAAGAATTTTTCAAACCATCGAAATCGATGAAGCTGAATGCTGAAAATCCGTTTATTATAGAAGAGTTGCGATTAAACCGTTTTGCTATTGGCAGTTATGATTTATCGAGCGTACGAAGAGAGAAAACGATTAACGGACTCCATTTGCATACACAATTATTGATAAACGCTCAATCGTTTGGGCATTAGATCGCTGTACGTCTGCTATGAATACGTCCCGGCTCGGGGTCCAGCTTTGACCCGAAGTACGGTACGATACCGTGTGCAATCCGTGAATATGGATGAAGCCATTAACAAATGTTTCAAACGGTTCCTTTTTCCCTTTGACGCTTTACCGGGGGTTCAATACAATTAACGTTCCATCAAAAGAGAGAAAAACTGGAACGGGATTTTACAAGTTCTCGGCTATTACTCAATTATATGTGTACAGAGAAACTAGTTTATATGATACTATTATGTTGCACTTTCTAAAAAAAATTTAGGAAATTTAATGTCATTCGCATTATAATAATTCATTATATAAGTATATATTCTACCTAAAAAATTTCGCAACTATGAAAAAATGCGAGAATCCATAACATTTTTTAAATTTAGCCATAACTTTGATTAGCAAACCGAATTCGAAAAGATCTTTTTTTTGTGATCAGAAGAAAGTGCCCTACTGAAATACACAATAAAATACACCCTTACATTTAAAAAATAAAAATCTGTCTTGAAAATCTACTTGTATTGTAATAAATGTAATAAAACATTATTTTGAACCATAGTTGCATTAATATCGTAATTTTTCACTTTCAGAAATTTACCTTTTGATGGACACAGCTCATTTATAGGATTTGGTCATTTGTGCTCATTCTAATCTTCCCTTTAATCGAATCGCAAAATATATCAAAAAGGAAATAAATATGTGGTGGAGTTGAACAGAAATGAGTTCGTTTTTCCCTCCTTCCCGGTTTTTGGTAACACTGTATGCAACACTGATTCCAGGAAGGTTATTTAATTTTCAGAATGAAATATAAAAACTGTTTTTGTTTAGCTGAAAATAACAATTGGTTGTACCATACGATCCAGTACTGATTCTGGGAAGGTTATTTAGTTAAAAGCGTTTTAAGTGTTTTTGGAATGAAAGAAAGACTATAAAAACTGATTTTTTTAAATGTGAAAATAACCAAAATTGGTTCTATCACACGATTCAATTTACAGTATATTTTATTAATTATATTGTTTACGACAAAATTTATCTGTAACCACATATAACAATAATAATGCAAATTAAACATCAGTCATCAACGTCATAGGATCAAATATTTTACTTGCCATATCGTCGATTAAATGAAAAAGAAGTTGAATAAAAAAATGTAATTCGATTTTGTTTTATTTACAGCGTTATCATCGTTACACGCTATTGGAAATATGTCATATAAGATCCCTTAACAACACAACAAGTATGGCACATAAATCGCACCAACTTCACAATAAAAGTATATCGATAAAAGAAGGTCGAAAGGCCTGAGTTAACAAAGATCATTCTCCATAAATGCTGTCGAATATGTCTTCATTTATGTGGTCTTATGTTATCACAGCATACTTTATGGTTTACGTTTAGTACGTTTTCCTTCTTGGTTTCCATAGTTTGACAGTTTTATGATATTAATATCTGTGAATTGTTTAGATAATATTATCGATTATTATTAACATCAATTATTTATTTTTTTAAGCTCGCGGCGGAAGGGACAGAACTCCTTTTTACTAACAATCACTCTTAATCTTGACACTGACACACCCTTAGTCGCTTAGTAGCAGCATTATCGCCTCTTTCTTTCGGGGACAGTTCTCTGTCTCACAGGAATTACCCAATACAAACCTAGCGATTCTACATGTTCCGAAGATTACTGCCCATCGTACTTGCCGACTTACTCCAGGGTGAATTCCCATCTTATCCGGACCCCTTCTAAATGTGGTTGGAATAAAACCCGTCGCAGACAGCACCAGGGGAACCACCTCTACACGGCTTACCCGTCTCCCTTGGGCAGCAATGTCAGATGAAAGTTCGCTCTAATTTCCGCATTTTTCTTTAATATATGTTATTGCACCGTTTTAGCAGGTTTTCGATTCTTTGACTCGCGGTATTTATTAGTTCTGATACTTTAATATATGAGGTATTTATGTTATCCATCGTTCATTACCAATCGAGACACTTGGCATATGCTCAGGGATAACGGCTTTCTGCAATCAGCCTTTTAATCTTGTTTTGAACCTACCGAGGGTGGCGACGCCTTTAGGCACAGTGGTTGGAACGGCATCTATACCCAGAGATCACTATCGGTATAACTGGGCCTTTTCAACAATTTGTCCACATATTTTTTATTTCAAAGGAGAGCTCCTGATATTTCTTTATTTTTTCATTGAATGTTACCAATATGTTAGTGGTGATATGGAGTACTATATCTATTAGATAGAAGATTTTGGCAGTCTTACTATACCACGTTATATATGGACACTTGCGACTTAAGAGTCTACCCGGATGGTCCTGTCTAGTAGAGAGTATTTTGTCTATTCCAAGGACCGAGCTGTGGTTTATTCGTAGTATTCGACTGATTTAGAGACAATTATTCAGATATTGAGGAGTAAATAATGTTTGCTATGTTGTTATGTCGAGCAAGGTATTATTTTTGTGCCAGTACATGACATCAAGAGATGATATAATGGATTGTCTCTGGAAATTGAGAGCAGACAATACATTTTTCGTCTTCGATCGCTACAATTGGTAGGTTTCCTAGAGAAGACTACCCTATGTTAACCAAGCGAATTTCGTTGACAAAATTTTAAAATTCTAAAAAATACTTTTTTTATTTTCAATATAAGATTTAAAAAACAACCAGAACTGCCAATACTTTAAAAAAATTGTATTCCGGAGCGTAACATAAAAATTTTAAATGTAATCTCCAATGAATTTTCACTGGTCAGCCTTAAAATCTGCCCAATAGAAAAACAGTTGTCGTTTTTAATTGGATCGTTTATAAATTTTGCAATGATTGAATGAATCACCTTTCGATTTGAAAACTTTTGCATCAAGATTATCACTGAATCTTATTTTAGTTTGTTTTTTTATTTAAAAGATGTTTTATATCGTCTTTCCTCAACCGTTCAACGATGCGGCAACAATAGCATAACGGGAATAACAATTAAGCTAATAATATTATTTTGTATAATTTTTAATGAAAAATCACAACCTGATTGGTTTGTTATTGAATTTTTTAAATCTGTCGGACATTATAACAGGAATTATGTCGGCCAAATGGCTAATTTTCGTTGGAATTGAAAAAATAGGGTTCAGTGTCCAACTTTTCTCTATTAAATTTTGCACCAAGAACTTTTGAAAGAAGATTAACTCATACAAAGAGCAAGCAATTTTCCTTATTGGCCTATTTCAATTTCAACTGGATTTTATTTAAAATCAAAACACCGTTCGTTTATGTTGAAAATTGCTTTCAGAATTTATAAAGTTTACCATTTATAATTTATTATATTATTTCTTATTTCCATCCATGGCCGACTTTGTACAAAGGAAAAAACGAAAGCCCAACTCGATATTGAGATACGAAAACGTTGCTACTGACCATAGGCCATAATGAACTACATTTTGAATTAATTCACTATTTTCGTGGTCCGCTTGACCAATTAATACAAGACAATTAATTAAGGTTTTTAGTTGAGATGAAAGAAAGTTAATGGCACGAGAGGGATTCGAACCCACGACCTTCGGCTAGATACGCCGCTGCTCTACCACGATAGCTCAGGTGGTAGAGCAGCGGCGTATCTAACCGAAGGTCGTGAGTTCGAATCCCTCTCGTGCCATTAACTTTTTTTCATCTCAACTAAAAACGTTAATTAATTGTCTTATATTTTGAATATTAATTTTGATAAATCCTATGTTGTCCGGGGAAATTCTATACCCGTGGGCGATGGCTAGATCGTGGTCAAACAGCGTTTCCAGTATCTGCATGCAATAGTGATAGAATAGATCCATGTCCGTTTTGTTCGAACTATTCTACAAAGGAAGCTATCAACTATGAACTTCTGCTGGGAACAGTTAGAAATGTGTCACTGTTCTGCTAAAATCGTTACAGAAAAATATCTCTCGGTCACAGTCTTCCTATCAGACTAAGGAAACTTAAGATCTCATGGGATCAAACTACTGCCACACCCGACACACATCCCAGATCTCGCTCCATCAGATTATTATTGTTTTGATTCATGGCCAAATTTGTTCAAACGAAACTATTTTGTGGAAATAGTTGCGGTGGAATAGTTTGTAAGACATTCACCGAAAAGAATGGTACCAGCGTGTGATTGATCATTTTTTACACACCCTACTAACTTGAAAAGATATATTCTGAAAAGACATATTCTTGAAATAAAACAGCAAATTGTTTAGACAAATATTTTAATTCAACAAAAATTAATATACTTCCCTTGGTTTCTAGAGCATTGCAAACTCACGTTCTCAATGATTCGTTATGTGCAAACATTTCAAACTCTAATCCTCCTAACGTTCCATATGTGTAGGATATGAATAGGTTGCAAGAGGGAAATGGCTGTGAAGAAAGGGTCGGTTCTCTTGAAATTGAAATATCTCGAGCTGAACATTGTCCCTTAAAAACTTTAAACGTGTAAATTATTACAATAATTGGAGCAGAGAAAGAGAAAGGGAGGCAGGAAGGGTTGAGGGTGTGCTCGTTACTCTAACCCTTTGCCTCCTTTGTACAATGTCGGTCGTATCGTTATTATGCATGCGTGAAGATCAAAACTCGCACTCAAAAGGCATTTCTGCTCTGAGTCTATGAGACCATTAAACTCGGTCTCTAATAGTGTTTCTCCGTTTGAATTGTTTCATCCACTATAGCTAAGAATTCCCGAATGATGGCTTGATTGTCAGAATAATTAAAACCAAATCGAACTACCAGCAATGTGTATAAAAGGTACCTGAGTTTTTAATTAATTAATTTACTAATAGCACCATTATCGTAACCACAAAAATACCGGTCTTAGCAAAATAAATATACGTTTTATTCACTATTATCAATATTCGACAAATTAAAAACATACTACGGCTTTAGTTAAATCACTAGTCTTGCACAACGTTATGTGAAATGTTCCTGTTTATTAAAAATCACTATGTTATGTATTTATTGCATAAAACGGTCTTGTTCCTCTTAAGGTAAATAGAGTTATAAACATACTCCGATCACTTTGGTCCGCCTATCCGCGTTAGTTTGGTCGGTCAAGATACGGTTCGGTTTTGCCTTATCTTCGCTGGTTTTGTCTGTAAGATTTTATCGTAGAAATAAATAATAGTGTTAATAGAAAAAAACATGAAAAGCGCACCTAGCATACCAAAACGATCAGTAAAGATCAAGCAAAAGAAAACTACTTAGACGATAGTATCCATACATTTTTCAAAGCATACTTTGAAATAGCATGAAATAACAAAATTGCAAATAATAAGAATATCGATACTTCAGAATTCTTTCGATAGTTCAAAATATTGATACTTGAGTTACAAAGATTTAGAGTATCTAACTTCAGGCAATCAATCGATAGTTTCGTCGCAATAATTCAAGGTATCGATAATTTTGTTTCAATACTCCAATGTATCGATTCTTTTTTCAATACTCCGGGGTTCGAAACTTCTTGGTATTGATACTTAAGTTCAAATGCTTTTCGGTGTCGCTACTTAAATTTCGATACTTCAGGGAATATAGATATTTTCCTTTTTTATAGTTCAAGTTATCGATACTCAAATTTCAAACAATCAGGGTATCAATAGCTCATCGGAATCGAGTTTTGTTCCAATACCTTAAAGTATCGATACCGTAGTCTCAATCATCATTCAGTTGATATTTTAAAGAAATGGATAATTACGTTGCAATACTTCAAGATACCGATACTTTTTTCGATAATTCACACCTTCGAAAATTCTCGATATTTGATACTTAATTCCAATACAACTCGGTATCGGTACTTCAAGGAATATGTGTTTTCTTTTGACAATTTAAATTATCGATACTCAAACTCCAAAAATTTAGAGTATCGATAACTTCAGGTAATCGATAGTTTCTTTGCAATGTTTTAAGTATCGATAATTTTGTTCCGTTACCCATGAGAATGGATAATTTCGTGTCCATATTCTCGAAATCGATACCATAGGTTCGACACATCATGGTATTGATACCTTAAATGAGTCAATAATTTCGTTATAATACTTCAATGTATCTATACTTTTTTCGATCACGGTTTTAAAACTTCTCGGAATTTAACATTTAAGTCGTCGACATATCCGTTTCGATAATCCATGCTATCGATACTTTCGTTTTTATACTTCAAGGATTGATACTTAAGTTTTAAAAATTCTGAAAATGTTCATATTAATAAATTAATTGCTATAATTTGAAACTATCGATCATTTGGTTTAGATACTTTTATATTATTGATTTTTTCGAGACTAATAATGGTGGTTAGTCTGAGTGTGGTTGAACGCATGTTCAACTGACCAACATTGATCACTCTGAGGGGGTCTGTCTATTCTCGCTGAAACGTTAACCAACTATAATAGAGGGAAGAAGTAAAGTGGTCGGTTCGGTCAGTTGAACGTAGTAATGAATTATGTTTTTTTCGAAATCGCTTCCTTCTACGTAGAACTATTACAGATAGTCTATCGTAAACAAGTCTATTATTTGAAATATATGTATAACAACAATATATATATATATATANATATATCAATCCGGAAGGTGTTTTGGGTGAGAGGTTGATTTCGTTCGTTGAATCCTGAGTTTTAGTGTTCTTTTGGTGTTATTGAGAGTGCATGATAAATTTTTAGATAACTTTAATTTTTATTCTGAAATCTTTGTAGCTTAACAATGTTGTTAGACTTTTCGAGTAGAGTAATTCTGGTACTGTAAAGCGCCTCAATTTATACGATTATTATATCAATACTATTATTAAATAATAAGATAATATTATATTTTGTTTAATCATATTTTACAAGTGAGTAATACGATCAAGTCAGTTCCTCCGCCCTTATTTTCATTCAAACACCTTTTATTGCCCTGGTCTTTTGCCAAACTGTGCTATTCTGAACAATTTTTGATCTACAACATTCCACTTTTTGCCGTTTGGATTAATGCATAAGATGTATTTGCAACACCACCAATTTTCTAAATTATAAGATGATAAAGTTGGTAGTTCTTGTCAAAAATTCAATAAATACAGTAAAACTGTATACGTAAACTGACTTACGTCATAGAGTTTACTTAAGAGTAATATAATAGATAGTGAAGTTGATAAATATTATCTAGCTTCACGATGGGCGCTGCTACAAACTGGCGCACAGAGCTGCCGAATGAGGAGCTTCGGAGGTAAAATCAATATGAGGCTTGTTTTGTAAAATGTTAGATGTAATTGATAAAAATAAATAGTCATAAAAGAAACTTAAACCGAAAAAGGTTGAGTGATAAATTATAATCACTTCAGTTATAATCAATTGATGCTAAAATGACTCCTGGCACGCCCTCAATACACAACTGAACAATTAAATACCACTTGAAATTGTTTGCCGAGTCGTTTCATTTCCCGATTTGTGAAATCATGATTTATGTAAAAACATCTTTTTTTCTCTTTAATTGCAATTGTTATTATTTTTCGACTTTTCATCTTGCTTTCTTCGACTAATGACAGTAATTGTATTCGTCCAGTCTAATTGATTTAATATTACTCTCTCTCATCCTCCCAATTCTCGCAATCTCATTGTATTAATACTTGGCAAGAAGTGTGTAAGGTCGAACAGTAATAATGCACAAACCGTTAAACTATAAGAAGTTCAATACCGTCCAAAATGTTTTTATTAATTTCGCTTAGATTTGGACGTGGGTGTGTTTTGATTCAATACGTAATGACATGATATTAAAATAAATACTATAAAATTAAATTAATACAAAATGAAGTAACATTCAGTAAAGGCGGGTTATATTGTAAATACAACAAAGCAGAAACCACGTATAAACCACACCGTCCCAGTATGTCTTGTGTACTATGTAGAGTGTGGAGACATTAGAATACATTTCTGTTATTAAAATGGAATTTCAGTCATTTTCACTGTTTATATGGGGTCGGATAATGGTTTCTTAGGGTATATATCCATTTTATTGCTGGAGGCGGCTGTTTCCGTGCCGATTTATTAAGTGGCAATGGAGAGCACGACCCTCTTCACCAGCAAGTTGTCCTAAGTTAACTCAAGCTTCTTGTTTTACCATAGTTTCATCCGTATCGTTAATGAGGGTAATACATAAACGTAGAAATGACAAACAAAACATAAACCGTATAAAACTGAACTGAATTTCGTAAATTAAATACTAAGATAAAGCTTGACAAAAATCTTCCTTGCCTTTGCGTTTCGTCGTGGTTCCGCTATCTTCCAAAAATTAAGCGGACAAGTTTAAATTTACTAGTTGAGCCGGTTGCGTCGGAAACTGTTCCGTTCAACGGGATGATAAACTTAATCAAGTTACCATATCTCACTTTCTTACAAGCCTCCCATCCGCAAGCATCTTAAATGATAATGATGATGAGAGTAATAATTTATTAAATCTCAGCACAATTAAGTGCAGTAATAGCGTATATGATGTGACGTGTGGATACAATTTAACCACCCCAGTTTGATCATCCCTGAAACGAATACTGTCGGAAATGAGCCGTCCACAATATAAAAACAAAAAATCCAATTGAATAATAGAAAGACGCCGCCACTGTGAGGGACCTAACTGCAATGATGACTCTCTCCCATTAGATTTTAATCAGAATGCACAAAATGGACAGCGTAAGACAATACATTCATTGAATGGGGCAAAATGAATTAGTTAGGCCGGCACGATATTTCCAGAAAGAGAACAATAAGAAAACGGTTTTAGACCTGTGTGACAAAACTATAAATACTATCTTTCAATTAATTAAGGTTTTCAGTTGAGATAAAATGAAAGATATTAATTGGTTAAGCGGATCTCGAAAACTAGTGAACATAAATACTATGTTTCCAAAGTGTATATCCTTTAGGAGGAGGAAGTGCTCAGTTGCCGATCATCATTCATAACATTAAGTAAAGCATACAAGATAACTGTTAAGATTTGTAATACTAAAATATTAGGTATGAAAAAATTCTACGGGTGAAAAATATTTATTTGTAGGCGTTTTAGCCTAAGTAATAGGCCAGCTATTAAGTGAGGTTTTAGAATGAAATAATTTTCAGCCTGAAAAGTGACGTTTTACACCGAAATAAATTATTCAGCCTAAATGGTTTAGTAATTATTAGTAATATATACTTACTAGTAATGGTTTAGCGTGAAAAGGCTACAAGCAGTTACTAAGCAAAATTTTCTACTAAGCAGTAATAATTTTAAACAGAAAATTAGGTTAGTGTGGTATTAGACTGAAGATTTGGCTGTGAGAGAACATTCACCCTGAAAATGATGCTAAGTAACGATTTAGATTTAAATCTGACGAGTTCAGAGGCTAGAAAGTATGTAATCGGTTAAACTTGAAAATTAAGATATTACAATTAATTAAGGTTTTTAGTTGAGATAAAAAGACTGGCACGAACGGGATTCGATCTTCGGCTAGATACGCATTAAAAATGGCAAAAAGGAGGGAAAATTCAAAAGGTGGGGTTGAGATGGGAAGTTAGTGTCCGAGTGGATCGAGGTCACAATCGCTCAAGTGGTACAGCAGCGGCATATCTAGCCGAAGATCGTGGGTTCGAATCCCGCTCGTGCCACTGACTTTTTTATCTCAACTAAAAACCTTAATTAATTGTAATATATTAATTGGTCAAGCGGACCACGAAATTAGTGAATTTATTGAAAATTAAGTTTATGTGAGGGATTGGGGATAAAAGTGGGTAACAAGTAACGAGCAAGGTAAAAATTAAGTTAAAGTAAGTTTTAAGAATTCAAACTGGGTTATAAGTGAGGTTTGAAGATCAGAAGTAAGTAACAAGACACGAACGATATTAAGAGTTAAATCTGAAGTTTCAGGCTAAATATTAGGTTAAAAATAGGTTATCAGCGAAGTTTTAGCCTGGAAATTTGATTAGAAATTACGCTCGAGTATAACAAGTGAGGTTTGAGAAATAAAATCAGGTCGTAAGTAAGGTTTTAGATTGAACAGCAGAATATAAATGAATTCTCATCCTAAGAATTAGGTTAATAGTGAGGTTTGTGGATGAAAAGTAGGTTACGAGTAAGGTTAGACACTAAAAAATAACTTTGTAAGTGATACTTGATTATTCATTTGTATGCAGGGTGTCCTTTTTAGATGGCCCTGTTGAATTTCTCTTGAACTAATGACGCTATACAAAAATAATACCTGTTTAATATTTCCTACTCTAGTTTAAAATTTTCACCTTTTTTAGAGAAAAATTATACAAAAATCATACACATCATTTTAAAGGATATTTTATGCTTAAAACAATGTGCAATCGGATTTTAAATTGGTCCAAAAATGACGAAGTTATGGCAGAAGTTTGAAAAAACGCATTTCGTTTGTTTCGTTGTTGATTGTTAATAATTTGCATCTTCACTAAGGTAAACATTAATTGCCTTTATGGTTTACATTCTGTAATTGTTTGTCAAATTCGTATTATGAGAGCAAATCTTAATTCCTCGAAGTAAATCAATTTTACAACAGTGCCTATCTGTTACATTCAGTATTCCATTCAAAATGAACCGAAGAGCACATTTTTCCGATCAACATCGAGTTAATATGTACGACTGCTTTATTCACAGTGGTGGTATTGCGCGTCGTGCAGTCGAGTTGTGCTCCATGAAATTTCCTGACCGATCCAGAGTAAACTGCAAAATGATTATTCGTGTCGCTCGCAATATGAGGAGATACGGATCTGTTGCTTTCCATCACCAAGATTTACTCCGAACTTACAATTTTAAGCCGTATCGCTCTCAGCTTTTCCAGGGGATTTGCGGCTTTGATTAAGACAAGTGTCTAACGTTCCTTGCACAAATGTCGTTTTGGGAGGCTGAAGAAAACATTCTTCCATACATCCTATGGACTAATGAATCCAAGTTCACCTCTAATGGCATATTAAACCAATGGAATTTTCGAACGTGGGCAGAGGAAAATCCGAGTATTTCGTACTCTTGTGGTTCAAGTATCAACGTTTGGTGTGGACTTCTCGGAAATAAATTAATGGGGCCTTATTTCTACGAAAATAATTTAAATGGTGCTTAGTTCCTCAATGTTTTGAGGGAGGTACCAACACTGTTAGATGAAGTTCCTCTGCAACAATGACAAAGAATGATTCTCTAGTTTGATGGATGACCCGAACACACTTCTTGCACGTGAGACGTTATTTGAATCCGGGATAGGTGGATAGGACCTCATGGCCCGATCTGTTGGCCTCCTCGGTCACCCAATTTAACTCTACTTACCTATTTTCTATAGGGCCATTCTACGCCAATCATAAACCAGCAACCTTAGTTGAAGGACTGCTGCGAGAAGAGAAAATGTTTGTCAACCATTTCCCGTGACTATATCGCTCTGAGCAGTTAGAGTTATTAAAACGAGTAAATCTTTGCATGCACAAGGCTGGCAGTTCGAACATGAAATGAGATTAATAAAGCAATGTATCAACCAATAGCAAACCAAACGACTGTTTTTTTTTCCAAACTTTTGCCATAACTGTGTCAATGTTTGACCAATTTAAAGTCCGATTTGTTGTTTAAAATGTCCTTTAAAATGATGTCAAAGTAGTCTGTCTCTAGACACTAGTCTAAAAAATATTAAAGACATATTTTTTGTTTTTTTGATAGCGTCATTCGTTCAAGAGAAATTCACCCGGGCCATCTACAAAGTACACCCTGTATAGGTGAGATTGGTAGGGTAAAAATCAGTTAAAAGTCTCATAATAGTCTAAGGATTAGGTTATAAATAAAGTATTAGATTGAATTACGTTTTGTCAAACATGAAGTTTCATATTAAAAATGTAAGTTTTTAAGTTGGAAAAGTTGAATGCTAGGCTTTAGGATAATAGGTAGGATACAAGTGACTTCGCGACTGAAAATTAGGTGAGGTTGAAGCATTCAAAATATGTTATAAGTAAAGTATTACAATGAATCGTAGGTTATACATGAAGTTTCAAGTTAAAATATGTAAGGTTTTAAGTTTGACAAGTTGAAAGTTAGGCTTACGATAGCAGATAGGATAAAAGTGATCTAAAAATTAGGTTATAACTGAGGTTGAAGAATTTAAATTAGGTTATAATTAAAGTATACTGAATCGTGAAGTTTCAGGTTATAAATGAAGGATTTAAGTTTGAAAAGTTGAAAGCTCATTTTTTAGGATAAAATTAAGTTGGTAAATTAAAATTAGGTTTGAAGAGGCGCAAAAAAATATATTTTAATATGTATGGATTTAAAGTAGGATGATACGATTGATGGTAAAGACTAAAAATTTTGTAATAACTTAGAAGTAAAGACAAATTATGTAATAGGTGAAGCTTAAAAATAGATCAATAAATGTTTTAGCCTTAATAGTAGGCTTTTTTATGGCTTTGCTTTTGTAGGCACTTATAGTAGGCTATAAGTGAACGTTTTTCCTTGTTATCGATTTAATATGAGCTCAAATTTACACATAAAAAGGTTACTATTTACAAATGACATTCCAGTGTAATAATAAATAATTTAGGTGATAATTTAACTGTAACGATTTAAGTTAGGTAATAAGTGAAGTTTACAGCATAAAAATAGATCAATTGTGGTTTTAGCTTAAATAGAAAAACTTAAGTTAACGTTCTTTCCGAAATAATAGTTAAAGTGTAGTTTGAGCTTATAAGCAGGTTATTCGTGAGGTTTGAACATCCAATTGTTGTAACTGAGTTTTCAGCTAAAATAACAGGGTTTTTAAGAGATTTGGGCAGGATTTTAACTGAGATTTGACAATTTAAATTAGGTTACAAGTGACGATCCATTAAAATAAAAAATAGGATGTACGTAATATTTGTAGCTTAAAAATAAAAAATGATTTATAAGTAAAGTTTGAACATTCTACTTAGGTTATTTTTCAGCTTTCAGGTTTTAAAAGAAGCAAGGAGCAAAAAAATACATTTCAGCTGAGTTCGAGGATTAAAAATACGAGTGACGTTCGACTAAAAAAATGAGGTTGTACGTAATGCTTTCGACTTAAAAATAGGTTAAAGTGACTTTTATGCTGAAAATTAGGTTTCAGTGATAAAAATCAGGTTTAATATACGTAAGAAATCTACCTAGAATGAAACTTTATTAGCAGGAGAACTATTTTTGCGATAAAAAATATATTGAAATAAATTAATGACTATTTGTATAGAGATAATAATTTTCCTAGCCTTAGCATAGCCGGAACTTTACTTCTTTCCGATCTAAATAAGTGCTGCCGTTAATTTGTTTATTTACAAAACCTGTTCATTGACTCTTGCAGCCGTCTAACGAACACGTTAACGCTATACAGTTTCCTCTCGTGGAAATCGGGCGAAGTTCTAAATCGAGATGTTTATCCAACCGTCCATTAGGTGGAACCAGAGTCGGGTCCTGGCCAAAAATCAATACCAGGAAAGATAAACTTGCCTGCTGCAACCTACCAAACGGTATGCAGCATGGCCTAGCATAATGGTCATGCAGATAGACCATTTTTAGACTTTTTTTTGTTTGTTTTTTAAAACAAAATTTAACCTTTATTATCAATTATAAAATTATTAATTAATATTATCCCTGATTTTATACAATTGTATTAATTATAATTTATTAATAATCGCTATATTTAAAAAAATAAATATTATATTATGTGTTTTGAAGTATATAAATTTTCCAAATTTACTTTTTTTACTTGACTTTAGTTCCTAACAATGTCTAATCCGGATCAAAATCTAATCAAAAGAGAAAATACAATATATAAACTAGTTAATTTTGATCTAAAAATGTTTCTCATTTCCTGACAAATAATATGTTATCGAAGAAAGTAACAACTTTTGCCATTTAGGAACAAAAAGTAAATCCGTCTGCCACTTGACGTCCTTCTCAGTATAGTTCGCCCTCCTTACAATCTATCATCGATTAAAACAATTTAAATTGGCAGACAAAGTAGGCAGTTGAAGTAAATTACGCTAAAATGTTTACTAATTTAAAAAACTTACACGGATAAAATCCAATGCTAAAGGTAATGCACACAGGCCCGTCTGAATATTTATTATCTTAGCATCATCTTAACGTCAACTTTATTGATTAACCTGTCGTACGTGTTTTTCGTTTCGTATTAGATTTACTAGAGAAAAGGAACTATTTCCCAGGTCAGCGCTTGGCTTGTTCTTTTATTTTTCTGTTTATCAACTTATTATTCACTTATCTTTCAATCTTCGAACAGCAGGCGTTTAGAAATCACAATTTTTTGATTATTTTCTCATCTGAACCATACAACCCTCCTCGCGTTGGGGTATAATAAAATAAACAAAAGAGAATACATACCTAATAAAGCTTGGAAGAGCCGGGATTTGAAAATGCGGATCACCCTCTCGATGGCTAAGCGGAGTTGCTTATCCTGGGGCTTCGTCAGTTTCGAATGGTAGTCTTCCAAGAGCTCAAGCGCCCGATGTGCTTCTGAAACATAAAACAGTAGGTTGAAAAAGCAAAAATAATACGATAATAACATTTTTAAGAAGAACTTTTATAAACGAGAAAATACTGTCAACACATACCTACTCCCCGTCAACATTATATAGAGCCATTAGATTTTGTGGTCCGATTGACCAAATAACTTCTTTCAATTAATTAATCGGTTAATTAATTAATATTGGTTGAGATGAAAATGGCAAATACGAGGGAAAATTAGAAAGGTGGGGTTGAGATGGGAAGTTGGTGTCCGAGTGGATCGAAGTCACGATAGCTCAAGTGGTAAAGCAGCGGCGTACTTAGCCGAAGGTCGTGGGTTCGAATCTCGCTCGTGACACTGACTTTTTTATCTCAACCAATACCTTACATAAAGATTAATTAATTGAAAGAGATTATATAGAGCAATAATCGCATGCAAAAAAATTATGTTCAGACTGATCAGTTTTTATCTTAAGAAGTAGACACCTTGTAAGATATTTTGTTCGTCTGGACGATGAATCGCAAGATACACAATAATAAAGAAATAAGTATACATAGACAATATAATCGCAAGACCTACATGTCGGCAACAACTCTCCAAGAACGGAGGATTATTCTACGACAGAAATCTAATTCTTCAGACGCAAAGGAAATTTGTGAACAATCCGTAGGCTGAGTCTAATATCCGAAATCTTGAAAGCATTTAAAGCTTAAGACACCCCTTCAAAAGTTTATAAAGCCAAAGAGAAAGCGATAAGAGATTGGGATAGGCATTTAATAGGTGGCTCACAGGGTTTTTTACTAGCTTGGTAGTTTTGTGTAAGAGACTGCTTGTGTCTTTTCTATATTTATAATTTTTTATAATTTATCCTTGTGGTTTTCCTTATAATTTTTTGGTTTTATTTTGACATTAAATTTTTGAACATGGCATGGACAAGGTGGAATTAGGTTGAATACTGTTTGTCGATGGAAAAGGTAATACATCTTTTAATATAAACTATTTAAAATGAAAAATAAAATTCTGATGGTGGTTGTAAATTCTCGAAACGTCCAAAAAATTTAGTGTAAAAATAAAACAAAATATTTGTAAGAAAAACCACATGAAAAAATTAAAAAACCACAAATGCTTAACTTTGTTGTTTGGTACTTCATAAACAAAAAGTTTAAAAAATCAGTAATTCTCCTACTACGAACTTACAAAATAGCATTCAATTAATTCTATCCATGTTTTAATTTTTAAAAGAAGGTTAATCAACAAGAAACAAAATAACTAATCAGTCCTAATTTCAAAATATCTACACTGTGTTTCTTGATTAAATCTTCACTGTTTGTTCAACTGTTCTGCAATAAATCCTAAAAATTCTTTCTGATATCAAAATAAGTTAGTGTCCTTTTGGAATCATCATGGGTACTTATATAACTTAGTTAAGTCAAAGCAAGCTAATGTAATTTTCTTGAACTGATCGAGACCGACCAGCAATAATAAACGAACCAAGAAAGGTGATTAGTGAATCCGTTGAACATCGGTTCTCGTAACCATAGACTAACATTGGGAAACAGAATCAATTTGTTTTTGAAATATATTTCTAGACGCTGCAAATTACTCCTTAGATTACTTGACTCTGGTCTAACTTACGCCTTACTAACAAATTCACCATTTACAAGACCGGTATGGACGTAATGAATTGAAGATGGGGTTCAACAAAAAAATGTAATTCCTGCAAAATTCAATCCATACAAACAAAACCACTAAGGAAAATATTAAACTGGTCCTTTTTACGTTTCAAACCTAACAATCCACAATGACATCCAAATCCCATGTGTAATTGGCATTATTAGGTCATGATGAAAATTTAAACCTTCACTCTAATCCACTTGTTCAACATCTTTCCTGTCCCAACATTCCTGGGAAAAATTCACACACGTTTGAAGCGGTGGTGGCCGAGAGACTTTTCGAGAGATTGATTGACTCAATGCGAGGGAGTGTCAATGCTGGGTGACTTCTGTCAAGTGTATGTAACAGCTAGATTATCACTATGTCTGTTATTCTTTCATTTGCTTGTGGCTACTAAAAATCGCAGTTGTAAAAAATAATTTTCAAAAACTGGTATGTCATGAAGGATTTCGGTATTATTTCGATTTTTCTCGGTGGTGGGTGGCAATAGGCTACTATCCAAAAACTGAATTACAATTTTGTTCACCAAAAAAATATTCAGTTACGATCGTCGAACGTTCGAACCTAAACTATTTCAGTCTTCTCCTGGCCATCATAACCGCCAGGTCTCAATAATATTGAGAATTATTGGGCGAGAGCTTTCTCGAATACTTTATACACAAGGGAAGCATTTAACTCTATAGAGAACCTGAAAAAATTCAATACAGAAAAATGGAGCAATATTCAAACAAAAGCAGATAAAGAAAACTTACTAAATCACTTCCAAACGGAGAATCAACCAATTACTCATTATAAAACTCCTAATGAATTAGAAAAATACAAAAAAACAAGATCTATATTTTTGTCGCCACACCACATACCCACTTTTATTTATTTACGTATTTTTTAAACAAGAATATATTTATATCACTAAATAAAGATATTAATTAAACAATCTATACTAGTTTAATGATAAAGAGTGAATAATCTTCATGACCCCAAAATAAACTTGGAAAAAGAAAGTGCTCGTTTTAAGGAAATCAATGAAATAATTAAACAAATTAGTTTCCAATCCAAACTATATTAATAAAAGTAAGTAAAACACATTATATTCCTCGTAAGTACATTTGCAGATTTCTTGTTTCAGTTTTCTTGGATAAATTCGACGACATCCTATAGAATAAGAGCACTTGTTATTGGCGTCAGTAATGAAACAAGAGGCGTTGAAATTCGTAGCGGTAAAGTGGGGCAAAACTAATTTCGACAGCCATTCGTTAATTAAAATTGGTGACATAAAACAATTAGAGAAGCAGTAAGAAATGTTAGGCGACAGCAATTCGTGAAAATTAGTTAGTAGATTATGGAAAATTGGTAGCAATACCTCAAGGAAAAGGAAGAACATATTCATTATCAACGAAACAGTATCATGTATAACATACAAATAATTATACTTGATTTTTAAGTATTTTTGTTAAATAATTTTGTCGTTTTATGAAATTCAGTTGACTGATTAAACTTTTGGCTTCGGCGGATTCCTCCATTCCCGACTTCTTCTTTTTTCCGTTTGATCCAGACGTAAGTAAGCGAAAAATAAAGGAAATGTGTTTTTCAGGAATCAGGCAAACAAACGTGTCTCCAACTAAAGCTAAGGACAATGTTTTTGAGTAAAGCCCTCTACCTATTGAAATAAAAAATCGAGGATATAAACTCTGACCGTTGTCCTATTTTAGAGATATTAAACAACATAATTTTGGAATGTTCTCACTTGTGGGAAGTAACCGCAATGTTATACATCTCTCCCACAACCTAAAATTCTGGTATTTATTCGGTTTAGCTTTGTTTAGGAAAACTTTGCTCTGCCTACCCTCGATGTTCTGGTCAGACAAACATTTCAACTTTGCACCATCGTATTATGACCACAACGATTGGAAATGATCAAGCAAAGATTCATCATTCCAGGAGACGTCAAGAAGAAATCTCACACATAGAAGTGACTTGATTAAACGAAAAATTACAGAACCAACCAAGGATAATGGCGAAATGGCAAAACGTATCTGACAACCAAATTAACAATCATCCCCAAATTAGCGAACAAAATGATCGTAAACGACCAAAGTACATACATATTTTTGTGGCATTTGTAACGTCATTTAAGATTCTTAGGGACCCTCGCCTAGATTAGGAATGCTGAGTATGCTGTTCTGTAGATCAAATTAGACGCATATTGTTTTCAACTTGGGGAAGGGTAGCAATATTTACAACCGACGGCTAAACATAATCCCTTATTTAACATGGAAGGAAGGTTCCTATTCTATGTCATCAGTCTACTCTCATATATTATAGGAAAGCCATTTTAATTAAAATATATACTTTCCAAGGTGAAACGAGTGGTTAGACCTCGGTGGTGTAAAGGTTATGTCCGGATTTAATAACAAATAAGTCATTTAATCTCTAATTTGCATGTTCGGTGTGTAAGTTGATGGAAGCTTTCACCAACTGCGAAGGCTTATTTCCCGAGCGCTCCTGAACGGTAATGTTGATTTTCACCGTACTTAATAAATTTACAAGGCCGTGTCGCTTAAATCGTCGGGGAGGATTATCTGAAAAGTGAGGGATGCAAGATTTTTGGCAAGAAAGTCGGGAATTCTTCTAAAGGAGCATTGATCATGGTTCCGAGGATTTTGATGTCAGGATTGGAGGAAATTTGGGTTGAACCCCAAGGTTCAATGTCCAAATGAGTTTCGGTATATAGATTTTTTTTTCCTTTTTTTGTCGAATTATGATCAGTTGTCGCACAGTCTTTTATATACTATGCATCTATTACTAATGTTCGGTACCGCCCAGCTTACAGGTTACCAACTTTTTTCACCCCGCAGACCATATACGAAATCTCATATGAAAGAAATGTTCACATTTATTGTGTTCCAGTTTTATCTTCCTGCGCTTTTTACCAACCAGCCAAACGATGTGAGATTGTTTTGTACGGTTAAGGAGATTACGGTACACGTAGGCGACGTTCTCTGCCGTGCAGAGGATGGAACCTTAGGTGCATATTTGAACTATCCCTGGCATGTGTATGATGGAAAAAGACGCCATTCATGACTTCAAAGATAAATGAGATATTAAGATTTAATGTAAATTTAGATAAATGAATATAAAGGAGGCCAAAACGCCCAAAGTTCAACGCCGTATATCCAAGCAGGTTTTGTAGAATCAGTTACGTTATGTTCTGATGTCCAGCATTCTTATGAGACGTAGTTATGTCTGAGTAGCGGACGACGTTATTGCTGTGGGTACTAAAATAGTAGAAGAAAGAAGTCGTTCTTCGTAGGGTGAAAGGAAAATTTGTATTTTTTAAGTGGTTCAAGTGAGTCTGCCAGGCTCTAGTTAAAACGGTGTGGTCCTTACGAGTACATACTATAACAGTAACATCCGCGCGACTGGACCCTTGGGATGCCCCTAATACCTGTGGCTTAAGCAAGTTAATTGAGGGTCGACACTGATGAAAAAATGGAACGTTACGTTCGGTGAAAGAGTAGAGGAGGGACGTGGGACTGAAATCAGTAAAGAACTGGTCGAGGTGATCGGATTTTTGTAAGTGCAAGGGATTACAATGTCATCCCTGTGAGGATAGATTCAAGAAGGGTATGAATGACTGCATAGTGTAATGAACAGCCTCGGGATCTAAGATACTTCCTTGGTATACCTCGGCATATGTGAAATTAATTGAAAGCCACAACTGACTTAAAAGTGTCTGTCGGTTAAGCAACATTTTACAATCAGGTGGTACAGGAACGGAAGTTCCATTTCTATCGGTTTACCCTAGATCTGTTAACTGCCAGTAGAAGGAGAAAATAATTCCCGAAAGTGGCAGGAAAGTTTATTGCTGAAATATCTTGATTATAAATTAAGATAGATGGTCAGTTGAATTGTGAGTAACAGATATGTACATCAATTTCAAAAGTAGTTATTGACATATCTCAAAATACTTGGTGGTTACAACCTAAGACTTTTTTTTGGCTTTTCTTTTTTTTCTGTCGAATATGAATGAAATTCACCATAATCACAAAATCTTTGCGACCTAGGTCTAGGGAGAAAAACACATTGATTTTGGTAGACGTCTAAATCCGTCGTGGATTGGGTCCAAGATTCCATTTCAAAGAATAGAAGGGGTTGGAGATAGCGTCTATATATAACTATGCGAACTGTTACGTTATTTGTTCTATTTTGCCCAGATCGCGTAAGCTCGCATTACCGGCCTACTAACGCCCGCACAGTTATCACAGTACAATAAAATAATAAACGATTTTCTTCTTTTCTTCGGTGAATTAAAACAACGGAATTTACGTTTTTGCGGTAATAATTAAATAAATTGTAAAACAAATTTACATAAATGAAGTTTACAGTTTAAGTATCCCTTTTATTAAAGGAAACTACTGACACTGAAACTACTACCAAAACAAATAAAATATACAATGTCATACGAAAACAATGCAGTTTATTTTATTATAAGTAAAAAAGTTCCATTGTCCTACCCCTTCGCTCCAACAAGGGGCAATTTTCTTAATATTAAACTATTAACTATTTAATATTAAACCCCGCCCGCCTCTACGGAGCAAAGCTGGCAAAATTTTGTCATAATATTAATTGAATTACTTTTTATTGTAATCGTAACTTTGTTACATATTCAGAACCTCCGGTAATTCCACACAGAGTTCAATATTTGTTTTCTTATTTAAAGATGTAAGAAGACTATTTTTTGTTTAGTTAATTAGTTGGTTAACTAATTGATAAATTTCGTGTCAATGTTGTAATCATCTGGGGGTCTAATATAACAATTAGAATGAGGTTAGATAAAAATCGAAGCAATACATTTCGTGTCATCTGTGTAAGATCGATAATTACCTCCAAAGAAAAGTAAAGAAATGCTAAATGGTGAAGCCAGAAGGTAGGTACTTAGGTAGGTGCCATAGTGAAGAAAGCCCCACTAGAGTCATTCCTCTATGGAGATTTCTAAATAGTCGGAACTACAAAATAAGGTCATTGAGCACTGGGAAATCAGGGACTGACTCTAGTACGGAGTAGTTCATTGATGTATGTATCAACTGGTCAGTTGATCACGAGACAGTTACAATTAGAGTTTATGTAGTCAATTGTCAGTGCCCTGTGATGAGTTAGTTGGATTTTGAATGCGAGAGTTGTTGGTTGCAAAAAGGGAACTGGGTGGGCCTAGGCCATTGTCAAGTTTTTATGACGTGGGCGAGCTTTGGAAGGGGAGTGTCTGACTTCGGCTTAGATACCTACTTTTTGGATTTTAAGCCGTTCATAAACGTGTTTTCAAATGAAGACCGGTATTATGCTTTTATCGCCCTAATGACAAATTCGGAAGAAAAGCCAATTCTAACGGATGATCGACTCTCCGAGATGAACTCGCGTCACCAACTTTGCCAATGAATTTCACACCTCAAATGCAACAAAAAAATTCGTATACTATCTACGGGTTTCATAAATCTATTGGTAGCTTTAAGTCTATTCATTTTTGGGGAAATAAAAAAAAATCGAAAAAAAGCATTAAATTTCCTTTAAGGCACACTTCTAGAACTTTGGTCCGATTCTCAACCCTTTCGCAGATATTCAATGTTTTGTATTTGTTTTCAACTATCTACTGTTTTCGTCATAAATCTACTCGTAGTTTTTGAACTATTCATTTTTGGGGAAGAATTAAAAAAAATCGAAAAAAGTGTTAAATTTCCTTTAAGAAGACATAGAACATTCAATTTAATTTTTCATAAAAAACACACTAAATATTCCAAACCTGTTAAATTTAAAATTTGTAAAAGAAACTAAATTTGCAACCTCAGTGAAAAATTTACGGTAGCACTTGACAAACTTCATAACATTTTGCTTTAATAAGCTTTCTAGGGGTATAACCTTTTCTTTAATTACATCGAACCAAATGTAGAAATTTTATGTTAAATGGGGAAAAGTGATGACGGTTGAAAAAGGAGGAATGGAGTTAATCTTGTATTTCAAATTTTTGTCCTGGGCAAAATTTATTGCTCAACTTTTTATACCGTAAATTAAACTGAAAGTTCCGGAAAGTGCCTTCTTAAAGGAAATTTAACACTTTTTTCGATTTTTTTTAATTTCCAAAAAAAGAATATGAAGCTTGAAAGCTATGAATAGATTTACGACAAAAATGGTAGATAGTATACGAACATTTTTTTTTCATTTAAGGTACGAAATTCATTGACAAAGTTTGTGCCGCGAGTAGCCTGGCAGCCTGTATAATAGCCAATTTGTGCCTGTAGTATTCGGTTCCAGAGTTGAAAATTTTAACATGTTTGGTTTCTTTTAACTTTGCCTGAACAAACAGTCTAACCAGTAAGCAAAATGCCAACACGGAACATAATCACATCAAAATAAAAAATGAAGCATAACAAACACTGAATTCTTTAGGGCATTTGAAAATTTTCATACTCATAGATTGAAGCAAATCATCTTTTTTTATCAGCACTAGTCCACAAGATCGAGTGAAACTCTTCTGGCAGGCATCGTGGAAAACTATCGTACACTATTCGGCATATCTGCGAAGAGGTTATATGTATCGTTAAATTTCTTAGTAAACGAAACTGTAACCAGCCAATAGTCTTTATAATATGTTCCTAGATTAAGATGAGGTAAACCTCAAAATTTCCACATATACCTTTTATTTGTGTTAACGCAATTTGTACATCGATCACAAAAATCTCTAATGAATTTCTTTTATCTACATGAAAAACAAGTAGTGAAAACCACAGAATAATCTCACTCTTTTAATTAATAGGGGGAGGCCCATTTTTCATAACAAAGGTCGAGGGATTACCGATTTTATTGGGTTGTCCGGAAAATAATGCAGGATTTTAAGTTTTCATTAAAAAAAATCTATATAAAATATTCTGTTTACGTTTACAGGATTACTCATTNTGGGAAATTATTTTGATTAAAGAACATTGCTTTAAAGTAACTAGTTTCTTTTTTTTTGTTTAATACCAAAATCCTGCATTATTTTCCGGACAACCCAATAATAAGGCATGTTTTGGTGACACGTTCGTGCCAATGAGTCCAAGGAGCAGAGAAAATCGTTGTTTTAAGGAATTTAAATAGCCTTTTTAAAATTGGTCTTCAGTTTTTTTAAACCAGAAGACGCTTACAGTAAAGCAGACCAAAACCGAAAACATTTAAAAAAATAATTCGGATTCGTTTTAAGCACTCTCTGAAGCCCTTGAAGATGAATTTTTTATAGCAAACAACAAATAAACATTTTTAAGCTTAATAGTCTAGTGGGCAATATTTTTTCTCCGATGTCCGGTGTTCCACTTAAAAATTCATAACTCCTTTGGATTCAGTCCAAATTCAACGTTATTACAACCGTTTGAAAGCTGAATATTTCTTGTTTCAGCCGTTGGTCACAACGTTAAGATTTTATGCCATTATTATTTAAGTAAATAAGGACGAAATCAAAACAAAAACATCTAAAATGTTTTATTCTCTGGTTCGAATTTATTTCCAAAGCCTAAGTTTGTGCTATTGTATGCAGTTTATTGGGTTCTAAACTCCCAGTAACGTTTCCGGTGGATCGGTAGAGTCGTTTCAAATTTATCACAATTTTAGTGATTTAAAAAAATCGTGTTTTATGAGGGCAAAACATGTGAGAAAAATATTTGATTTTTCAAAAAAGAATCTATTCGGGTGTTTTGTAGGGTGTAAGTCGTTATGTCAAAATTGTATTTCTCAACTAGCCTTAGCCTTATTTTTGTTTATTATAAAAATATGTGCATTTAAGAGCTTTAAAGCGTGCATTAAAGGAAATCCAATTGTGTTTTGTATATATCCTGATTTTACTTTTACTTTCTGGAAAGGCGTTTTGGTTTATCTAATTCTTTATATATCTAATCTCATTTATTACAATCCTGCGTATTATTTTCTATACTACGTAAAAAATTGAATGATACAATAATATTGAAATGCATTCCCAATAAAGGAAAATAATATTTTTTTTATTATGTAAATTACTTTAATTTTTTTCTCGGATACTAAGGCGCGTTGGCAAGAAAGCATGGACGCTGTCTAATATTTTTGTCTTAGTATCACCAAAAGAAGCTCCATTAAAATTGTTGGCCAACATCCATAGGTTTCTTTTTATGAACAATATTCGTTTTATAAAACTATTTCAGTGGAGACTGAGTGATACACATTTATCACCAATCAAAATAGGACTGTATATATTGACTGATTTCAAAAGGTAACAACGAATCACACGAAGTAGTGAGATTAATTTAGGATATAGTTTGCCAAATTTTGGAATAATAGAACCAAAATTCAAAGTATAATGGGAGCTAAAAGGCATTAACAGGTTAGGGTTCAGACAAGAGAAAAATATTTATGAATTTTTAAGTATACATTCTTGATTGTAGTAAACAACGAAATAAAGAAAAAAGCATGTGTGTATAATTAAGGATGTATACAAAGTATAGAATACAGAATATGGACCCAAAAGAGGTCGCAACAAATGTCTGCCTAATTACAGGGCTGTAGCATTAGGTTTATTTGTGTGGTGAATATAGCTTACTATCAAATCATAATTGTTCTAAGGTCACAACTTCATTACAAATTTACCAGTAGCATTTCGAGATAGATGAAATTATCACAGGAAATATAATCGTAGAGAAACGCTTTTCCTATTTGCCGTTTTTTTGTTGAATAGTTTTCACAAAAATCTGTGTATAGTATGAAACTATTTTATTCCTACTCCATCCGTTAAAAAAGTACGTGTTATAAATATCGAAAATTTTTGTAAACTTTTTTTCGAGAACTGAACGTCAATCTCAGAAATCTTGAATATTATATTATCGTACAAAAGGTTTAGTTACTATATAAATTTACCTTCAATACATTTGGAGATTTGAAATAAGCTGGAATTTGAAAAAAAAAGTTCAATAATTTCTGTGAGCGTATTCTTTCGAAATTTGAACGCCGTATTGCAGAACTCTTACAATCTACAGATCTCTCAGAAATCCATTTAACTTGCCAACTACCACATTAGGCGTCGCAAACGAGGGCGTCAGAACCGATTTACTTTACCTACTTTATTTGTGTGTGTGTGTGTGTGTTTTTTTCAAATTATTATCAATTAAAATTCTAAGGTCTTTGTCGGGATTCGAACTCTGCACCACTAGTGTACCAAATACGAGAAGTCCCATTTATTGAGGCCAACATCTCAAAGACTTAAGCATTATTACATGTTCCTTCAAAGGTTTATTTACTTAGCCGTAAATACATTTTGACATTCGATATTTATTGGATTTTCGGGGGAAAAATAGAAACATTTTACACAGAATGTTAAAAGTCTTAAGCTACGACTAAATGACAAATTCTTCTTGTTAACAATTAAAAATTATACCTTTTTATACATTTTAAATAACTTCTCGTTTATAAAATAAATTAGTGTTAACAATTTGCCAATCGAATAGAAGACACTGTTAAAGACTTGGCGTTAAATGTATGTAAAATTTAACACTTGTTCCATATAGAGAAAATATTTTTTTAAAGTGGTTTAATTTATCAATCTTTTAATCCTTTTATGGTAAAAGTATCATAAATTTAGTGTTTGTTACTACACCAGAGTCGTACAAATAGGTAAACATTATCCATTAAAAATATAGTCTGCATTGTGATGGTAATAAAAATTAAAAATCAAGGGAAATTAAACTATAAGAAAATCTTGAGGATCCTCCTATCGATCTTCAAGACATGAAGAAACCATTCTAATGTGTATCGAATATGGCACACAAAACTCATTCATGGTCAGGGGTATGTCCTCCCTCTCATCTGTGCCACCTGCGGAGAGCTAGTTGCAGGGAAGCTGACACACATAAATTTACTACACCGCCATCCGGAAATTCTTGGAGCTCGCACCATTATTTTGGACAAGTTAATGACATTTTTAAAGAAAACCAACCTATTTTCAAAATTATAAAACAAATAATTATAATTGTGATATCAATAGAATGTAAAAAAAATGGTTAATTTGAGGGTGGCATAGAGTGGGTCTGGGTACTCTTTAACCGGGGGGATCAAATTCGTTCCAAATTTGTTTGATGTACATTAAAATTGCACCTTAATGATTCGACGTAAATTGTTCACAAGTTTACTTGTAAATACATCATGTTTAGGCTACTGATGGCCCTGTTGTGGAAACTTACATCACCTACTGACTAATTCTCAGATCTTACTTATCCAATCGTCACTTTCAGGTAGGCCCAAGGTTCTTCTACATTTGGTTTTTAACCTATCAACACTGGTATTACTCAAGAATGTATACTGGAACCAGCCCACTATACCCTGTACACTTCCCCTTCGCCTCAATACCATAGCCAGCACTTCCATAGCCTGAAACCATGGTTACGCGCGTGGAAGGTCAACGAAAACAAATCCCACCATACAGTTTGTACCTTAAACCGAAAAGAAACCATCAACCAGTCTTCTTCAACAATATCACTATACCCACGAAAAACCACGTGGTTACATAGGACCTATACCTAGATAAGGTTAAACGGGAGCCCACATCGACTAAAACGTGCAGACTGTACACAGATACAAAATTATCAAACGATTGCTAGACAATCTTTTTAACCTAACGCTACAGAACAAAAAACAGACTATATGTTGAACTACCAGCATCCTTATGGACTTATGGACTAGAACTTCACAAGACAATAAAGAGTTCCGATCTATATCCAATCCAAAGTCCTCCGTACTTAATTTCGCCTTGTTCCTTCTTTACCATTCACATCGATAACATCCTTTATGTCCTGGGTCTTGCCGAATCCCCATACCTTAAATTTAACTCCAAATTTTCTCCTTACCCTAATCCATTAATAAATAATCTAGACCATCTTACCCTTCTTACAAACCCTCCTAGATGACAAAACAGTGGTAGGCCTCACGAGCGTATGGCTGGATAACGACCGCGACCCAGGGATAAGCAACAAAAATATTTACAATAATAAATATCCAACGGCAACACATGGCGACCGTCGTTAACTCTACTAATGCAAATAAACCACATTCAGCATATTTGCTTGTTATACATCTTGCATATAGTCGCAAATAAAAATATACATAATGAAATGTTAGAGTACAAAGAAGTAAGTTTCCCAAATTTAAACGGCACCTCATTCATTTAAAAAATATTTAAAACAAAACCATGGATATTTGTTGGATTCTATGGAAAAAATATTTCACAGATTGTGTACTTTTTTGACACTACAGGAAATAAATTAAGACCTGGATAAATAACAAATATACTTATGATGCGAAACTCATTACTTCTAACAACGCTTTATTACATCATAATGTACGTTTCGGCAAAAAACATTACTTTTTTAAGGGTATTTCAACTACGAAGTAATATGAACCCTCGGGGTGTCGGTGTTTTTGAAAAAAAGCCCATTTGTAAGTATGTCGGGTTCGAAAGCATTGCCGCTATATTCGAACTCGGGGCCTTTACCTTACAATGACGAGCGCCGTGTCAACACCTAAACCGTTGCGGCTACCGACGGCCCTAATTTTCTTATTAGTTAGTAAGTTTAAAGCAAGTTGTAAAAGTTCATATTACAAGATGAAGAACGTGTCCATAAATTTCCTAATATTAGAAATCCAAACAACAAAAGCCTTACAACTTAAATTTCAATTAGAAAACTTGATAATAATAATTTATACAGTGCACCGTCAGCGCTAGCTTTTGTCTATCAGTTCGTGTCATAACCAAAACTGTCGGTCGTGAACCGGAGACAATGCAATGTTGAACAGATACAGCCTCATAACTTGGGTTCATTGTCAATTTTACCTTATCTACCATACCCCTTATCGTGGGCAACGATGTCATCACGGGCTTCGTTCCACGGTTACAATTGGCTCTTTATACAACTTAACTTTAACTTCGACAGACTTTTTTAAATATTTCAACAACAAAGTACTTGCAATAAATCACTCATGTTAATTTTAAACTCGAACAAAATATACAAACAACTAAACCTTGGGGGGAGTTCCAACTTTTACGTACTGTTGTATTATTTGCGGTGGTTTCAGTTAAAAGCTGAGCTTTCTTTTATAATCTATAATTTATTTATTAATTTATCAGTAGCCTGTAGGTAGTTTTACATATTATTAATGTGTTATTTTCACCTGGTCACAACAGTGACACTATGGCCCCTCTTCAAAATAGTCCATGACTGGCTGCAATGCATTGATCACCTAGATGGGCACCATGCCACGCTGGCCCTGAGCTTGGCCCCACTCATTGGGCCTATAGTTGGTCCAACCATTGGCCCAAGATTGGGCCAACATGGCCTCGATGGCCTACAGTTGCTTACTTTTCCGAGGAAATCGCTGCTGCAGCATTGTGTTGGCTACGCGAAATTGCTATGTACATGTTATTATTGTTGGAAACAACAAACAATGGCCAACCACTGTGGCCCAGTGTGTGGACATGTCACCTTGGTCGGCCTCTGTGATATTTGTAGTGAGACCGCTCTCAAAGCCAATATTCCCCATGGCCAATACATATTAGGCCACTGTTTGGACTAATGTGAAGAGCCAAAGCTGGTGCTCAATGGGAGATAGAGGAGCGAGTAGGTATATTTCAAATAATGTTTAAGGTTCTTGGGCTGCAAACCTTATAGATAATGTTTGAGCAGTATGGGTACGATGGATCATAATGATCAGGGCACTGTGGATAGTGAGGTGATGTAATAGGAAGGATATTTCTGTGAACCTTTAAAGGATTGAATGCGAAGTACATTCGCTGGCCTCACTTGTCCAGAGTGAACGAAGTTAAGTGTTGTACCAATTTAGTTTGAATGACTGCAGTTTTCGTGGTTTTGCCTCGAGAATCCAAGTTAATATGCTTACTAGAAGATAGGTATAATCCTAAGACTTAAGTTTCTCTTACAGTATCTCATTGTTAATGGACAGTGGAAGGCAGGTCTGTTTTTGTAAGTGTATATTTTGTGCATTTTTCCCCGTTTAATTCAACACTCTTTAATAAGCTCAAGTTTATTGCTAGTTGCTATTTTGTTATTTTGTTGGTTTATATTGTTATTTTGATGGTTGCTTCAGCAGAATTCGAGTCAGCAAACATTGCGATATACGTTATGATGGCACTGGGATGTATTGTAAGCAATCAATGTAAATGGTAATCAGGATGAGATCAAAAACGATCCCTTGTTGTACGCCGGCTTCTATTGGTCTGATCTCTGAGAATTCGTAGCCGTGTTTCACCACCTTCTTGTTACATTAGTTTTTGCCATGGTCAAGCATCGTTTGTTTTTTTCGAAATTGCGTACTTAACGTTTCATATTTCCACTTCTTCAACATTCTATGTTCAAAAAGACCTAGGTCACATAGGATAAAAGGGTAAAGAATGATAAGACTACCTAGGTCCGTAAGCAACACTCTAGAATGCCGAAGTGAATCCTCCATATGCAAAATTTCAAACGGAATAAAAAACGCAATTGCCAAATGGATCAAGCCCCCCATACAGGTGGACTTTGACAACAAATATGATGCACAAAGTCGAAGGAACGTATAACAATGCCACTGGACATTGCGTCTCAATAGCAATATGGAAATATTAGGAGCGGAAAAAGGTTCTGCCAACAAGAGGATGAATCTGAAGTACATACATGTCAAATGGAAAAAGGGTGTTGCAAAAGCTCCAACAAACATAACTGAGAAGCCTTCATCAAAGTTATGGAGGCTAATAAAAAGCCTAAGCCAGGTAGTGAGCTATAACCCGTACGAAGGGGACATCAAATCCTACCTGATGGTGCGAAAAGATTCTTTAGACACCTCACCAAATCTATTTAACTATCTGCTTTAATAATTCGTTAGTTATGGATCCACCCCAGGGCACTCATCCTTCATTTCATTAAGGAAAATTATATTGACAGAATTCGGGTTAATGTTCTCGTTATGCGATAACGATAGTATGTTAATTTCACGGTATAATGCTGATAAATCTGTTTCGAACTGAGGTGAAGTTACAATAACGTTGTACTTTGTGTGACTGTTTATGAAGCTTTCGGCGATACGGTGAGTGTTTGTGAGAGATCAAAGGTGATTAATTAATTTAAGAGAATTTACAGTAATATCAATGAAACAAACTAAATGTTATCTTCTTAATCACGTAGGCATTTAAAACGAATCTACCAATTAAACATCCGAAGAGTCTAATCTTGTATTAATTTGTATTGTGTAAATTTGTATGATGAAGAGCCGCAATACGAGGGACGTTGTAGTAGTATTTTAAAATCAACACCCGTGATCTGTTTCGAGTTTGCTCTGAAACAATATCAATAAAAACGTCTGTATACACGTAGATACTTTATCAGACGGGGTTCAGGCACAATAACGATACACTGTGAAATGTTAATAACGATCAGTATAGGCCATATATTCTGTTCTTATTCAACGTTAAGTGAAGAGCAGATCATGTTGTACAAGCAGGTATTAATTGTTTAGGTTTATATAACATAGCGTATTAAGTTAACTTCCTCTCGTTTCGAAGGGTTACACTGTGAACTTAGGACTACCATAATCCAACCACTTTAATTTCAGACGATTTATTTTTTAACATAATACATGTATATCTTAATGATTTCATAAATTTTCATTTTCAGCGATTACTTCATGTAATAATAATATTCGTACTGTTTATTTATAATGTCATATTTTATTAATGACAGTGCTTTTATTTTTTATTTTTCATTCTTTGACGGTTTATTGATCAGATTATTACTCAAGGCATGCACTTCATATAATTTGTATTTTTTGTTTCTTAGGTACAGGTATACTGTAAATCAAACAGTCAGCTTGGTCGTTAACTATCATTTTAGTCTACATGCCCAGGTTTGGTCTTTCATACTAGTTTCCGCCTTTTCGTTAACTTCAGTCGTGATTTTGTAAGGTTTTCAGTTCACTTACTTCACACGAAACCACCACGAACTCTTAACGTTACAAGCAGGCTTCAAATTGCATGACGTAAAAAATATAAAAAAGTGAATATACTTGAGCCTATATGTGCAAGTAAATTTGACGCAAAGAAACTTTTTCCCCTTCTGCACCTACAGGGGACCCGATACCTTTGGTCCGATAACAACATGTTGGGACTTTGTCGGGTCAAAAGAAAATACGAAAACGGTGTCTACCAGTTTCTAATCCACGCTATGTTTCCTATATAAAATTTATGTCGTAAATAATTGTGATTAAAAAACTGATTAGCTTCTACTGAATTTGTTAAAAAATTAAATTACTATTAAATTTTCTCTAGAGGACTCCGAGGTGATGAACCTGTAGCTTTGTCGTTTCCGATCATTTTGTTCTACTTAACCTCGATATTTTGGCCTTTCGGGCGCGATGGCGACACGCCAAAACGCGTCTGACCGACCAAAACGGCGAGGATTGCCAGACCAAAATGATCGTAAAAGAATTTTTGGAGATTGCCTGCGGTTAGAATAAATAATAACGCCGTAGTCGTCAGATATACCAAACTAATAATCCGATTCATTGCCCGATTTCTAGAAAAATCATTACATGTTTCTTTAAGTAAAATTTAATCATTTAGGAACCACTTGAGACGTATCTGATAAATCTAAATCGTGAATAGTATGTGAACAAGAACGGCGAAGGTATATTCACTTCAAGACAGGGCAGTCTTGCAGGTTTATACTATCCGTTACGCCTTCTTAATCTCAACCCCCTCGTAACAATTGCCCGATCAACATACCTTGGCTTAAACTTTCTTCCATAAATTAAAAACCAATTATTGATATATATATATATATATATATATATATATATATATATATATTTAGTATTTAATTTTTTTTATATATACATATAAATAATGGGGCAACTGAAAGTAAAAATCATTAGACTTCTCACTTATATTGGCACTCTTCTTTAATAAGGAAAAACATCGAATGTCCTGTATTTATCATTAGCGACTTCAAAGTGAACCTCTGTATTTAAATTGCCCAAAACATCTCTGGATTAATTCCTTTTGCATGATACATTTTAGAATATGACATTCACAAGGGATTAAGTGAGTTTTTATTTCTTTTATCTTCGCAACATATAAAAAACATAATTGACCAGATAATATCAAATATATTTGTTTACTTTAATCAGAAACCTTTAAATAGTTCGATATAAAAGGCACTTTTTAACGAGATAAGATGAGAATCGATAAAATGACAAAAACCCGACGTTTTTAATTTAAAGCGTTGGATGAGAATTTGGACCTGTACCTTGTTCCGAAAATAACTTATAACTCCCACTCGACAATAACGCCTGTCTGAATCCGTTTATTTAAAAACTATTTGTTTCGGCGGAACGTTAGGCCAAGCCGACATGCAAACTCGTACTTTTTTTAGAATACCATTACGAAGAAAATACACTTTGAGAGTTTTGCAAGTTTAATATCGCCCATCAAGTATGATTTTCCAAGTTAAATTTGACCTTTTACAAATCAAATTTTACTTTTCCGAACAAAATTCTAATATTTCCATGCTGAATTCAACCTTTTTTGTATCAATTTAACCTTTAAACTTTCAAACCCTACAATGGTAGAAAAAAAGTTTTAGAATTTTACTTATGTAATATTTTTAACTTTGAATTCTATCTTTTTTGTATCAATTTAACCTTTAAACTTTCAAACCCAACAATGGTAGAAAAAAAGTTTTAGAATTTTACTTATGTAATATTTTATATTATGTAATATTTTTACCTTTTGTAAGTACAAGTAAAATTATCTGAAAAATCAAAATATAAAAACTTTTACGTGAACAGATTTAAATTGGAACACTTTTCTTCGCCAAAATATTAAAAATGTAAATTCCTCCATTTAGCTAGAATTAAAATTAGGAGAATTAAATTAAAGTGTGGCCCTCTAGAGGAAGCTGCAATATGTATCCATAACCAATTAATTTAATTTGCTTAAACATTTTTAATTCAGGACGAAAAAATTCAATTGCGTTGATGAAGGTTGAATTTGAGTTTTAAAAGGTTCAATTCGGTTTTCAACATCAGCAATCCTGTTTGGAAATTGTTCAATTTGGCTTGAAAAAAGTTCAATGTCGCTTGAAAAAATTCAATTTGGATTTTAAAACGTATAATCCTGTGATAAATATTTGAATTTGATATTAAAAGGTTTCAATCAATGGATGTCAAATAGCATTCCCTAAATAATAATTATAACGTCCAAAGAGTATTTAAAACTTAAAAAACAAGAACTCTGAAAATATGTTGACACAATTATCTTTCAAGAAAAAAAAACATTAACAAGCCAATAGGCATCAGAAAGCAAATGTGCTATCTTTATACTTTTACATGTTTTAGTTAAAACATCAAACAAAATGAAATTACTTCAAATCTACTGCGAGAGTTTGATTTTAGAAATTATACAATAAACCGAATTATAAATTTGTTAAAGCGTGTTATTTTTGAAATAATGGCTTAATTGTCTCTATTTATCAGGAGGTAAGCCTTAAGCCATCGATTTTTGCCTAGGCTGCCGATGCCCAGTACGAAAACATTCTAGTCGTAACGAAGCCCTTTAAGGAACATAATGTCAATAAGTGACTGACTTCTGGCGGAGGTCATCGCCTCCTACAACGCAAATATTGGAGGAATTCATTCTTTTTACGATATTGTATGTGAAACGGCTATTATCTAACAGCTAACGTCAGATTCCTCCCAAAAATGGGGAAGTAATCAATAAATTGCAAGGCGATACTGGACAACGTTGACTTTGCAACTGGCCATTTCGCCGCTTAATGTGAAACTCTAGTTGGTTTGTTTTTTCAACAGCATTAGAAATAATAATTGTAATTAACATCGGTTTCTATATTTATGTAAATAAATAAGACTTTTTCATAACTTTATGGATATTAATAATGTATTGTTTATAATGATATATTATTTAACTATTGTAAAAATATAAATTATTTGTATAAAGAAATAAGTTTGGAACACATTAAATTGAAGAGCATAAAAATCGTATCACAACCAACGTTGCTTTTCTACTCATAGAATAATAAATAAGAATTTAAATTTTTTTAAACTATGTCATAAATGGATCAAAATTAAAAAGAAAGTACGATCTTGAATAGTAGTTGCTTCAAAGGCATTGACCTAGTAAAGGAAGCATTGATTTCTGTACACCGAGTCACACTACCATCCTCTCCTCCAAATGTCCTCCTTTCAAAGCCATGGAAATTTTCTTCGACAAACAAACTACTCTTAACAATTTACAAATTATATATACATACATGTCGGTAACACATATGTAATATATTTTATTTTTATTTATAGACGTATTAAAACAAAACGGTAATTCAAGTTAAGAAATTATTAGAAGTTTCACTCCATGAACAAACATTAGGTGTAGAAAGGAACTATAAACACTTAGGATAAACCCCGTTAAAATAAAAATCATTATCATAGAAGAGGTTGGTTTAAATAAAAGTGCTTGGTTGCTTATAAAATATATAACCTAAAACCCAAAAGTTTTAACATGCCATCAGGAGTGTCGGTGGCTGCAACGGTTTAGACGTTGACACGGCGCTCAGCGCTATAAGGTAAAGATCCTGGGTTCGAATTCATCGGCCCTGCATTCGAACCCGACATACTTACAAATGGGCTTTTTTCAAAAACACCGGCACCAATATAACCTCGTAGTTGTAACACCCTCGTTAAAAAGACAGCATGTCATCATGCAATAACCCAAATAAAGGTTTCATTGGCGTGAGATTTTCTTTGTTATTATTAACTAAAAATAGTAATATATACAATTTAAGAAAAACGAGTTAGCGTTAGAAATAGTCATAAATTAACTATTTAGATTAATAAAACTAGAAACTAGATCTTAGTAAAAAAAGTAGAATATGTACAAACAAACAATAGACAAGTTAAATATTTAGACTATGCATAAAATTATATTAGATTGAAAAGTAGATCAAATAAATACAAAACTCAATTGAATGTCAACTAAATTCATGTTATTTAAAAAAATATAACTATAAATTAATTATAACTTTTTTTTAACAAGTCACGATGTTCATGTCACCTTAAATAAACAAAATGTGCCCCTACACAATAATTGTACCTATGACAAATGCACGAGCCCAGCCTAGATGCATAATTTTCAGTACTTTTCCATAATAAAAAAATAAAATATAGTTTAAAATCGAAAATACACCGGCAATCATTGACTATATAAAAAGCAGTATTTTTTTCATTTTTAAGTACACCAAATAAAAAAAAAGGTTGCTATGAAAAAACCTATGAACTACAACATTGTCAGTAGAAAATTACACTTTGCATACTGACAACTCTATTAATATATATTATGAATTAACAAAATTTCAAATAAGTAAATACAACACTATTAATTAATTGGACTGAACATTGCTTACTCCTCTGTCAGCTTATTTCTGCTGTACTTCAAGCTTAATCGTACTTAATTGTTCAAGGGTTCGACACAATAATGGTGCCATTTCTGTTTTGATATAAACAAATTTCCAAAGGTCAATAAAAGAAAATTAACATATACCAATACCCAGGCATGGGCACCCTTACAAAATCTATTTGATCTATTTTATCGGAATTTATCCATGCTTTACTAATAAAGACACTGGCATTGACACTTACTTACAGGAATAATTAACGTGTATATGAATTTTTTTGTGCTGTATTAATAAGAGAATAAGTCAAACAGTCGCGACACGAATAGTATTACACGCGCGTATTACACGCTCATTCATACTCCTTCACGGGGGACGCACACGTGACAAATATTTAAACAGAATCACGGTCGAGAAACATTTTCATTTAATTAGGTATTGTCATTCAACTTAACTTATTGGGTTGTCCGGAAAATAATGCAGGATTTTGGTATTAAACAAAAAAAAAGAAACTAGTTACTTTAAAGCAATGTTCTTTAATCAAAATAATTTCCCATACTCTCAATACATTTCTCCCAACGTGTTGGTAACTTATTAATTCCGTCTGAGTAGAATTCAGAATTTTTAGAATTGATAAAGTCAATAAATGCATTTTCCAGTTCCGTTTGATTTTTGAATATTATGTGTTGTAAGTAGTGGTCCAGGTGTCTAAAAAAATGGTAGTCAGTAGGCGAGAGGTCCGGAGAGTAGGGTGGGTGAGGCAAAGTTTCATAGCCAAGCTCCAATAATTTTTGTGACGTTACACGTGACACATGTGGTCGAGCGTTGTCATGCAACAAAATGGGCCCTTTCCGATTGACCAAAGAGGGCTTCATTACTGCCAATTTCTGATGCATGGTATTAATTTGGTTACAGTATGATTCAGCATTGATGGTTTCGCCAGGATTTAAGAAGCTGTAGTGTATTAAACCAAATGAAGCCCACCATACCGTAACCATAACCTTTTTTTGATGAGTTGGGGGCTTTGGAGCTTCTCCTTTGTCGAGCCACTGTCCAGAACGTCTAGTGTTATCGTAGAGAATCCACTTTTCGTCACATGTAACAATTCTGGCCAGAAATGGGTCATTTTTGTTTCGACAAAGAAGTGATGCACAAACATCAAAGCGCTGATTTTTTGGCGATCGTTTAATGAGTGTGGAACCCAATTTTCGAGTTTTTTCACTTTTCCAATCGCCTTGAGGTGGTCAGCGACGGTCGTTTTACTGACTTTGAGTTGCTCTGCAAGTTCTCGAACAGTTGTTTTGGGGTTTTCTTCCACCACTGATCGCAGAACATCATCATTAAGAGAGGAAGGCCTTCCACGACCTTCTTCATCTTCAAGGCTGAAATCTCCCTCCCGAAATTTTTTAAACCACCTTTGCACAGTGCACTCATTAACACAACCCTCGCCCCAGACTTGGTTAATGTTTCTAGCCGTTTGGGCTCCGCTTCGGCCGAGTTTAAACTCGTAAAAGAAAATCGTACGAAATTCTCGCTTTGACATTATAAGGATGACTGAATTATTTCCAAGTAGCGGAATGCTACAGAGGTAAACAAACAATATCATTTGGAAGAGGATTAATAAGTGTTGACATTCATACAAATGAGTAATCCTGTTTTTTTAATGAAAACTTAAAATCCTGCATTATTTTCCGGACAACCCGATATATACTGGAATAACAAGTTCGACGTGAGGTATTCTGAGTAATTTTGTGCGTGTTTTGCTTTGTAGTGTGTATGTTTTAGTTTTTCACGTGGTGAAAATACACCCTAATCCCAGAGAGATTATCAATATACTACATACGTTTATTAAACATTTCCTCAACCATATTCATCCCAGCATAGCCCATAGAATTTTATTGGAGAATAATTTGAAAAAGGTACTATAAAGTGGTTCTGACCATTCGACCGCGTCATCAAACGAGTATTTAGACACAAGTTCCCCTAAAATGATTTAATACTTTAATTAACTTACTTTACTCATTCACGACATAACACATATTTAATCAGATTCACGGGCAAGAAACATTTTCTATAA
Source organism: Cimex lectularius (assembly GCF_000648675.2). Lineage (NCBI taxonomy): Eukaryota > Metazoa > Arthropoda > Insecta > Hemiptera > Cimicidae > Cimex > Cimex lectularius. The sequence continues at coordinate 1,522,476 of NW_019392692.1, forward strand.
TTGTATTTTGTAATAATACGCCGTTACCCTGTTGCCAGAGGTGCTCTTGGTCTGTAAATACATAGTTGGTTGTAGGTAGTTATTTCAATTTGAAATTTCTCTGTGATGTCAGCGTGGTGATGAACCTTAAAGTTGTTGCAGATCAATTTGGCTGCTTATCTTTGATGGGTTGGTCCATCACACCCGTTTCGGCATTTCGCCATCTTCAAGTGTTAAGTCTGTGAGATTTTAATGAAGTTAAAGATCGTGAAAATAACTGAATGTTTTCCTTCTAACGGGCCTCATCCCTGATGGGTTTTTTTCATTTTTTTTTCAATTGTCAATGGAATATGACATCGAAAAATTATGTGCACTATATTTTTGAAACGCGGGCACGCTTTATTGCTTGTGTGATAGGAAAAAAATATGTTTGTGAGTGTGCGTCTGTGGATTGTGTGTTTGAGTGTGTTTAATGTGTGGTAACTAGTGGCCGTTAATTAATGATTATTTAGAGATTATGAGATGTAAGTTTGGAAAAACATTTTCTTTATCGTGCCAATGTTTCTTTCTTTATTGAGATCATATTCGGGGTCTGGGATTATAAACATTTTAAATCATATTTAAATTATACAAATATATATAAGAAGTAAAAATGAATTTATACAATGATGTACGCAATATAGAAATTTTAGGCTTAATCAAAGTATTTGTACTCACCCAAAGTGTGAGTTACACAGAAGTGTACACAGAAAACACATTTTTTACCTTAACTTCATTAAAATCTCACTGACTTAATCGTTGAAGAGTTTTAATGTCCATTGTGTATTAAGTGTTATTTTGTGTGCTGTGTGTGTTGTACTTTGCTTTGTGTTACGTTGTATGTGTGCGTCTGACAGTGAATTACATTTTTTCTGTTTAATTTGTGAAGGAAGAATTTATGTGTTTTCATTTCCTTTTCTTTCATTTTCTTTATAGATCGTAGAACCCTGAAATACGAATTCATTGAGATTTTTTTTACAACGATCGGAAACTTTTAAAAAAGGTCTTGCGTTTGTTTTTGTTATTAGAGTATTACGCGTGTCGTTTTGATGTGTTGAGTTCTACGTGTGCCTGTATATGTTATGCATAATGTTTCGCGTTGTTTTATTCTGTGCATGATGTAAGGGTTTTTATTATAGTGTTTGTGAGTATGTAATGTAATTTTATATTAAAAAAAATGAATAGGAATCAGGGAGGCACATATACCTCAAAAGGACGACGAAATAACTAAATGTTTTATTTCTAATTGGCATCATCCCTGATCGTTTTGTCAATTTAAAATTATAATGATGACAACTAATCCACTAATTACATAGAAAAATTACGTGCACTATATTTTTTAAACGCGTGAGTTTCTGTGTTGTGTGTTTAATGTTATTTGATGTGGTGGGAGCGTTGTGTTTTGTTTTGTGTTATGTTTTATGAGTGCGGATGAGTTGAATTACATTTTAATTTGTTTTTTCAGCTTATAATTTTGTGAGGGGGCGCAATGATCTTTGCATGTGTTTTGATTTTCTTTTCTTTCAGTTTTTTTTTATAGATCGTAGAAATTTGAAATAATAATGAAATTTTTCTTACTACTTTTAGAAACTTTATACAATATGAAATACATATTAGTAAAAATTTAATTTGAATATACTATTAACTAATTGCTATCACAGCGCTTTTTTTGGCGCACTTTTGAAAAATGTTTATAAACTATAATTATCAATAAATAATTATAAAATTTTCTATTAAGATTTTTTTAACTAGCCGTACCGAAACAATTGTATGATTATGCTAGCGTACATACAAGCATAAATAATTTGAAATGGTAGAACAATAGAAGAAAATGAGGAACCGAGTGGATGTAACATTTTCTCAGGCAAACTGTAACCTCCCCGCTCGAAACTGGATATGTACATAACACTCGAAAATTACGTTTTCCCCCCAAAAAATTGAAATGGCGCTTTTATAATATTGGTTCTTATAAAATAAAATATTCTAATGTTTAAAAGAAAAAAAAAAGAAGGAATGTTGTGTGGAATTACGGCCGCGGGTTTTTGAGTAGCAAAGTCGTTCTCAAGCGTTTCAAACAGAATAAATAGCTTGCACTTTCAAAATTGAGTAAATTTATTAAATTCTGATTCACCTTGTTTCCTCACGGGCATCTTAAGTCCGAAAGTCAGATAAAATCGGAGATCCACAATTCCGATTTAAATCCTTTTTTCTGGCTGAAGTCCAGCTCTTCCACGTCTCGGAAATCTTCGAAGAAGGGGATACCTCACCGGCCGTCGACCCACAAAATTGAATCACTCGAAATTTTCGATTGAAACCAGGAAAATGCACAAAAATCTGACAGGCCAGGAGGACTAGAGGGTTGAGAGATTTGTTTTTCTTATCAGTCCGCCTCGATACCGTTAACCGGCTAACATCGTTTCGATTTTTGTCTTTTTTTTCTCTACCGAGAAACACTTCTATCCAGCCGGGCTATCTTTTCCGCAAAGGGTCGAAACTGCTCAAAACAAAAACTGACACTGGTCTTCTGTGACTTTCCTAGGCGAAAGGCGATAAACGACTGATGTGATTGGTCCCGTCGCCGACCCCTTTTGACGCCCACCTAAACCAGGCCCCCTTCCGAAAATAACGGCCGAATATTTTATCAAACTTATAAACAACTATTTGACCGCTAATTTTTATTTTCAAGAAAAACAATTGTTGTCCTTTTTTTTTCTTCTCCAATTTAAACAGTAATAATAATAATATTCAATTGACAAGCATGCCATTGCAACAGTGAGCACATTATAACCTTCCAGCTATCACAAATTCACAAAAACACTGATAAAAAAATTCGAAATCGCATAATTCACTTGCCGAAAATTTATTCAAAAATGAATGATAAAGGTGTTATAAAACTGACAAGGAGTCAAGCCGCTGAAATGCAGTGGAAACTCATTTACACTTGGCCTACAAAATCTGACACGTGAGTTTGTCACTGGCTTTACCGGTTTCTAAAAATCCTTGTGATAACACATTTTTCCTGGTTTTTTAACAGTAAACTCACAGTTGTTAACAACATAAACGAAAGTTATTAATTTTAATTAGTTTCTTTTATTTTTATAAATTTAAATGCCTTTATCACTATTCAATAATATTTTAAAAGATATACTTAAAAATAAACAGGATCTGAAAGTTATTTTTTTAAATTAATCCGGTCCGTCTACACTCTTAAGTTTTTGATGTTAACGTCAAACACGTTTCTGCTTTACACCATCTTCAGTGAGGAACTGTCTTATAACTGGGTAGCAACAAACACATGAGTAAACTGACCCAGTGCCAGTTCAGCATGTCCACCACCCACCATTAAATTTAGTTTCTCCTGCTTAGGTTTTTTTTTAAACAACAATATCAAAATAAATACTCTAATTCACTCTTAGTTAAAAGTTTAAACTGGCAGAATTTAGACTGTCTGAATTAATGGTGAATGTCAAATTTTTGAGCTTTATGAGTACAAACTCAGTTTATAACGGACTGAGTCGGTTCAGTGTTTGGTGATAATTCACATACCACTCTGAAAAAATCATTTTGGTTTTTGAAATTTCTTGATGTTGATGAAATCCTCAAGGATGGGGTCATTTTAGTTAGGTTTAAGATTTGAAAGGAAGGCATCTATTTTCTGGTATGAACTTTCCTGCCAAGCCTTTATTCCTTCCTCCTTCCCAACTCCATCTCTTTCTCCCAACAATTCACCTTTGTATCAATCTCCTGGAATTACCTGTGTCAAATGGATTAATTACAAAACCTGTATAAATGTGAACCACATTATTTAAGTGATAGTGTACTCTAGTATAAGCCTTAGATTCCAGTTTCAAAACAAACTTTTTTTTTATCTTGACCCACTCTATTCCAGAATCGGAGACAACCAAAAAATTTGGTTGTGTTCATCTATGAAACATAATAGTGGGTCAACACACATACATAGTGGGTCAAGATAAAAAATAAAAATTAATAATAACCTATAGAATAGAATAACAATAACAATATTATCAAGATAATATAGTTTTTATAAACTTATTGTTGGATAAAATCTTCATTTAATTATTTTACACAATTATATCAATCTTGAGATTTCTCTGTGTTGTCAACGGGCTGATGAACATGAAATTTGGTCATTACCAATCATTTTGGACTGCCTATCCTTGCTGGATTGGCTGATGCATTTCAGCTTTCCTCTTTCTTCTGTTGTGTTTGTAAAGAAGAAATTGAAAAGAAATCCTTGCCTTGCCCTTCTTATAACCCAGACCAAAGTGATCGGACTCACTTACATACAGTGATTTCATTAGACTGGATGTTTCCAAAATTCTAGCTTCTCCTGTAAAAAACATTACGAACACTAAAACTAATGTGACTATGAGGGTTTGTGTACTGTGGTGTATTATTTACAAATCTGTATCAAAACTCACTCAGATTGTCCTTAAAAAGCCCCTACATTATTGTGTGAATAATCATTTGTTTTTTCTATGTGGGTTTCTTTATGTGCAGGCAAACTACACCGCTCAAGAATATTATTAGCAATCAATAAAAAATATACTACTCAATATTATTAAGTTTTAGTTTGGTCATTTTTGTCTATCCTTGCTGGTTTAGTCTGCCAGATGAATTACAATATTACATCAGCCATTTGCCATTTTTTTCATCTTTCATAGCAAAGCAAAAAATTGAAAAGAAATCCTTGCCTCACCATGTTTATAACCCAAATTGAACTGTTCAGGATGACCAAGCTACAGGTTCTTTCTCTACTTTTGTTTACAATCATTGTGACACTTTAATGCACCTGTTGAAATAGAATAAAATCCAAACTAAGAAATTGGTACAAACTTTTAGTTTAATATGACAACTCTTTATATTTGTTGTAACTTCTTCCTATGTCTTTTTTTTCATTGCCCATCCATTTCCAACAACAAAATTGTTTTTAAAAAATCCATAAATAGAAAACAAATAATATGTATAAATCTAATAGTGTTTGTTTTATGTGTATATTTAAAATTGCTTTATTCCCCTGTATCCTAAGTTGCATGCATAGTAGCAAGTTTGTTTAAAGCGAAAAAAGAAAAAAAATCATTTGTACATTTTTTTCCAGCTGGCCGTATTACTATGGGTTAGGGGCACTTTCAGTCGCAGCGTCGCTTTCATCAATTTATATATCAGTACATTTCAAAAGAAAATTCAAACTTGGAACATTTGGCAACATGTCATTGATGTTTCCAAGTATAATGGTGCCTCCAGTAATACTATCATTGTCCCACCAAAAGGTATTCAGTATTAACTTTTCTTGATTGGAAGTAATGAGTTGGAAATAATAAAATCAAATTATGTTCAATTTTTTGGTAAACAATGGCATTTTTAATAATTTATATATTTTTACAGTACAGTGTAAATCAGCCATTTTACATTTTTGTTTGGAAATTACTCAATTCAAATAATAATTACTACTCTACTCTATTACATTTGATACAATTGACTAACTTTAGATTATATATCTCATTGACACCAAATAATTGAAACAATAATATACACTGTAATACACATCATGTTAATTGAAGAATGTTAGGGAAAGAAAGGTCTTCTGTACAAATCTTTGGTAGATTGGAACATAAACTTAATCAATATTAAATAAAAATTTAACATTTAATTTTTTTTTTCAATTTGTGTTGTTTTGCAGCTGGTATCTGAGCCAATTCTTCTACAAACAGAATGTCCAGTTTGTATTCAGTTCCGTTCTTTAATGATTCAGAACCTTGTTGGACTGGGATATCCCTTGCTGATGGCACCTACACTAAGCGTTGCAGTAAGCACATAATTAATTATTATATATTCGAGTTTACATTTTGATTTATTTTTATTTTTAAATTACAGTTGGCTAATGTGTTCAGTACGATGAAACTTCCTACTTTCTCCATAAAAAATATACCAGAATTCTATTACTTATTTACAAAGTTGTCCAAACGATTAAAACTCCCTCTTTTATTTCTATTTACTTTCCACTCAGCAATTTCTATTTATGTTGCAAATCAGGAGGCATATAGTTTATATACAATTTTAGATAAGTTAGATTCACAGAATTGAAAATGATAATCTTCTGAACATTTATTTCTTTTGTTATACACTAATTAGTTAAACAATGTAAAAATGTATATTAAACATCTTAAAAATGATTGTTTGTAATATTAAATAATAATTTCTTTTTGTTTAATTCTGTTACTTATGAAACCTATGGATTTGTTAATTTATTTTTGATAAATTCCAAGTTTTATTTTCAATTTCATCATTCATATATTCCTCTCTCAGGCAAGACAGAGACCGTCTCCTCATCCAGCTGCAACCCAAGAGCTCACAGAAAGATTTAGGACTTTGTTAATTTCAAATACTTATTAACTCCATTTATTTTGCTTTAACCTTTTATAAAATCAGATTATACAACCTAAAAATAGCAATAAAATAAAGAATTTTCTTGAGTATCATAAATGGAAACTTATGGACTTAACCACACTTCTTAATTCAAAGTCAGCAATCAAAGGATCCTCTCATTTTAAAAATTGAACATTAAAGATTTTTAATCAATTGAAATTGTAATAAAGCATGGCTTATAAAACTATTATTTGAATCAGACAGTTTTGGAAAAGGAGGTATGTAAAAATGTGGCTTGAAGAAAATAAATATGGTTACTACACAATAACAGTTAATTAGTGTAAAATTAAAATTTAAAATTGCTACTCTAAATTATCTCTTGTTGGCATTTTCTCAGTGTAGGGTTCTAATTAATAAATGTATACAACATACATTTATTTTCATAACCAGCATCCTCTTGAGTATCAAATGGTCTATCTCAGTCTGTAACCAATGTCCCATATAATGCTGAAAAGGAAGGAGCAAACAAATTCCCATCCTTTAAACTTAATCATAGGATGGTCTCATAAAGGTACTGTACTGTATGAGGCTCAAAGATAGAAAAAATTCACTATTACACCTTTACTCAAGCAAAGGCTCCTATGATGAAAATGTAAGCAAATAATGAAACACTCATCATCGATACACCCCACAAAGATAACAGAGGCTCCATACCAGAGGAAAATCAAACTTATTATCTTTTACCCTTAACAGTTACCAAATGATATGTTTTCTAGGTACTTAAGTTTCCTCATATAACTATAAACTCAGATCTGACTTTGTTTCTGAAAAAAAGCCCATTTGTAATTATGGCGGGTTTGAATGCAGGGCCTCTGGATTTGAACCTGGGACCTTTACCTTACAGTGATGAGCGCTGTGTCAATACCTAAACCATTGTGGTCACCAACCCTCTGACCTTTTTAAAATCAATAACACCTTTTATCTCCAACTTCATTGCCTTAAAAATTAATTTTTGGCAACTTTTCAAAATATTTTGCATTTGTTCAATTAGTCCTTTGAACTTTCAATTTCTCTTTGCTCATTGATGTAAAGCTACAATTCTAGTTTTCTTATAATCCCAATATTAGTAAACCACAGGTTTATTCCACTTTAAGTCTTCTGATATTGTTATCTTTTTTCTTTTTTTTTTGTAATAATTTAGAAGCCAAACATCTACCATCATGTTTTTTGGTTAAATGAGGGTTTTTAACACCTAGATGGAAAACAGCACTGTCAGGGTTGAGATTAAGACCCCCAAAGCAACGACCAGTCAGAAATCTTATCAATTGCAGTTCAGTGAATGCACTTAAGGGATTTGCAAATATATTGGTATCACCTGCAAAAGTACTGATTTCACAGTGAATTTTGTCATTTATATAACTAGTAAAAAGGATTAATAGAATTGGGCCCAGGACCGAACTCTGCTAATCACTGAATTGGGATTAGAATATGCTTGATTAACCGTGTCTTTAAAACTCTTGTCAAAGTGGTATGATTTTTGATAATACAAGAAAACACAGGGGATTCCTTGACAAAGCTTTAGGGAAAAAAAGAACAACTTTGAACTTAATAAAGAGCTGTAGATAATAAGAATATTGTAGAAAAGACCAATATTGGTTGTGCAAAAGGTATTGCTGATTACTTTCAACCTTAACCTTAGTTATGCAATTCAATACCATTCTTGAGCTAATATTAAGTTATGCTCTGGTGGTTGCCTGGCTATCTGACATAACTGTCTTTACATTTTAAATCCTCTGTTTAAAGTGAATTGAGTAAATCTCTCAATTGCATGAATTTTGGCTTGACAAATTCTGGTCTACAAGCCCATGGGCTGTGAATTTTTATGTTTGGAGACAAATACCTCTAGCTTGTACCCTAGATCCATCAGTGTACCAACAAGCAACTTCTTTGAGGTTTTTTTTTTACTTTTTCCCTGTCCTTTTTGGTGCCTTGGTTTGCTTGAAAGTTTTATTTAAATTCATATATCCTGTTGTGTAATTGAGTATGACCAGTATTGTATTTTCCTAATTTTTTAGTTCATTCAATCAACTTGATCCTTCCCTTAAGAAGTACTATCATTGCATTCCTTTTACCTGGGTTTTCCCAGGTTATCTCCATCTGAGTGTTTGCTTCACATTCGAAGATGATATGGATGGCTGTTTCTTCCTCCTCATTGTTCAGTGTATGCTTTTTCGTTACCCAAAATTCCCTTTGATCCTGGTACCCTAAATCAGGTTAAGGGATGGTTTCTTCACGTTTTGTAGATTTGGATTCACAGACTAGTTCTGATGTGATTTATTTTATATGATAATACATTGATAGCAACTTGGCTATCCGATCTTATGAGGATTTGTTCTGTGCCAGTATTTAGGATTTTCTAAGGCACAAATATTGATGGCATGGACTTCAGCTTGAAAGACTGAGATGTACTTCCCTAATGATTGCTCATGTTTCCAGCCTGTTCAAAAAATGCCTGATCCAGTTCCTTCATGTGTTTTAGAGACATCTGTATACCATATCATTGTTTCTGATGGGCTCCTTTGTAGTCTATTGTCTTTATATGTTTTAAAGAGGGTTTCTAGGATCATGTAATCAATCCCAATTTCTAAGAATGGATGTCTGATTTTATTAATTATTGTTGCGTTACCCGAGGTAATTCCCATCCAGTTTGGTTGTTTCTACAGCCTAAATGAGCTTTTCCTCGCTCCTCCTTGTATCAATTTTAAAAATTGAGATAGGTTTAGCATAGTTTCTAGGGCATTTGTCGAGGTTGTTGTCATTGCCTCTGAGATACATAGTTTATATTGCCTAATGTTTGGGTAGCTTGTTTTTTTATGAGATGTCCAACAGATTAGTCAGCTGTAGATTAATTTGGGTCTTATTAAAAAATACAATTTTTCTGACACTTTGCTGTTGTTATTTACTTTAAATACAAATACACTTTTTTAATTTTTTTATTTTTATTTTTTCAAATTGCAATACAAGATCCGCCAAGTCTCGCGTTGCGCAGGTAGTTTGTTGACTGTTCACTTACTGTCAGCTATAACAGCTGGCGGTATCGAACTGAAATAGGTCAATCAAATAACATCGACTTTTGTTTTCCTTCATAAATAATACTAGAACTGGCGTTTTTATTTTAATTCGACCCCTAATTACACGATTTATTCAATGAAGTTTAGAATCATTGTTTGAATGTGTGTGTGTATGTGTTGTGTGTTTGTTTGTACTAGTTTTTATGTATGATAATTTGTTTTGACATAACAGTAATACTCTTTTTTTAATGTATGATAATAAATTGTATAATCGTTTAGAGTTTTAATTTTGACTAGTAATAATCCAAAATGTTGATTCCGACCAGACTGACATTTTTACTGTATGCATATTCGGAATAGGTTCCATTATTGTATAGTTCATGTTGTTAATTTTGGTAACAAATTACACTTCTTGTATTTGCTTTTAAATAAATTATTATTGCTATTGTATTGTATTTTTGTTCCAAAATTCCATCGATGTTGTTTATTATCGATTCCACCTAAGGAACGATAGCGATAACCGAATGTGGGAAATCTCTCGTCTGGGGGAGCAATTTTCGGTGGTGTCCCTCTCTCTCTCTCTTTCTCTCTGTCTCAATCTGTTATCGCCTGTATTTGTACCGTTTCCCGAGCTTTTTGTTTCCTTCTTTTGTTCTTTCCGTTCCGACGTTTTCGTTTTTGTGTACCCTTGAGTTTCTCCTGGCGGAGAAAGGATGGCTTCTGGATGCTGTGGCACCAAGAAGCAGAAACTCAACAACAATTCCAGTTGCAGTGTGCCCTGCAGCAATTCACCAGCTCTCATTCCGACGAACGGAATCCGAAATGGGATGATAGCACATCCGACTATGTGCTTCTACTGTTTCGACGTTCTGTACTGCCATTTACACAGTCTGGAACCACCCAAATCTCCAGACTTTTGCAACGACCCTTAGTGAGTATTAATTTTTTTTCTCTATTATTTCATGTAGTACGAATAATTACAATACGACCTGTAATGGTTAATTATCGCTTCGATTCAATTGTACGTCTACAGTGATAGTGGTTATCCACTAATCATAAATATCAACCTGATTTTCCTGAAAAAACAAATAATTAGTTTTATTATCGTGTAAGAGGGAGGGAGATAAATATATACAAAGCTTTTCTTTAACTCATATCATCTTTACATTTAACAGTCATTATGATTTTCATTGTTAACATTTACTATTTTTGATTTTCATATTCATTTTTTCAAATATTTGTGTAAAGCCAAGATGACTTGGCATATGTGGTAAGATTATACAATGAACCAAATCGTCCAAAAAGTCCTGTCGTTTTTTTTTCATAAATAAAAAAATATATAAAAAACAATGTTAATTTTGGCTTGAGTACCTCTGCGAAGCATGGACAAAAACCCTCTTTTGAACAAAAAAAATCCTTATTTTAGAAAGTAATAAAAATTCACTAGTTTTCGTGGTCTGCTTGACCGAATAATATTTTAAAATTAATTAATCTGTATTTAAGGTATTGCTTGAGATAAAAAAGTCATCTTCACAAGCGGGAATCGAACCCACGACCTAAATACGCTGCTGCTCTACCACTTGAGCTATCGTGACTTCGATCCACTCGGACACTAACTTCCCATCTCAACCTCACCTTTTGACTTTTTTATCTCAACCAATACCTTAAATACAGATTAATTAATTGAAAGTAATAAAAATACTCAAACAATTCGAGACTGTCGGTTTTCAAGATACTTCTTAAGGTCCGTCATACATGCTCAGTTTATCTATCAATTGAGGAATCTAGATCGGAAGAGTAAACTGAGCAGGTGTAACAACATTGCAGTTTTTCTTTTTCCTTCGCTTTATGCGTCAGAAAAAGGTTGTGAAAAGAAAAGGACAAAGAAGAAAATTAGACTATGTACTGAGGAATGATTGAACAGTAACATATCTAGCTAACTGAACCCTCTAAAATAATTTATTTTTTAATATTTATTTGAATCCTTTATATGAATTATACACATTACAAATTATTCTTAATGCTATCAAATCCCTGGCGAAATGTTATGACCATTACTGCACCCAAAGGACGTGTTATGAGAAGCATGACAATGCCGGCATTTAGTTTGTTATCGGTTGAAAGGGGATGAGGTCATGAGGCATCTCCAGGAGTGTTCTTGGGATGGGAAGTAGTGGATTGGGCTTGAGCAGTAGGGTTAAGATGGGTTGATATATTGGGGTGAAACTTGAGGAAGCTGGAACTGATCAATTCTTTACGAGGCCATTGTGGATAGTGAGATTGGAGATGTTAGGAGTTTGTAGAATTCTTCTGAGGGCTTTTGGTTGGATTCGTTGGATGTTAGATGGTATATGGTTTCGTATGTCCTAATAGGACAAATTTATTGTACAGAGTTAGTTTGTTCTTTACTGTCATGTCTGATTTTTGTCTCTTTGTAATTAGTTCAAATCATTTATTTAATCTTTGTTGCTTGATTCATGTGTGAGCATTTCACATCACTCTGCTGTCCAAGTGTAGCCCTAAGTCTTTTACGTGTGTAGATGTCTGTAATTGTAATAATTAACGCAAACGTAATTTGCGTGCATTTGTCCTTGTTCAGTTTCTTCTTCCACGTTTCGCACCATTCTTCAATGAGCTCAAGATGCTCCGGGATATTGGTGGTGGCTTGTTGGGTAGAATTGGAATTATGAATTAAAATGTCGGTATCGCTGTAGGTTATAAGGATGGTGTTGGGATCTGTCAGCAGTATAAATAGAATACAGAATGCTCCCTTGTGGGATACCGGCCTGGATCGATTTAACTCATTGCCGCAGTTTACTCTGAAGCAACGATAGGTAGAATTTTAGGATTTGGTAATAAAGGAGTGCGTATGAACTTGAAAGGAACTCCAGGTGGTCAGACCCTTTCCAAAGTTTGGGACATGTCTAAAAACGAACCCAAACAGTATTTTAATTTTTTTTTTTATTAATTTATTTTTTATTTTATTTTACTTTTTTTATGAGGGTTCACAACAGCAGAGGTCGTATAAACCTTCAGGGTGTCGATGTTTTTGAATAAAAGCCCATTTGTAAGTATGTCGGGTTGGAATGCAGGGCCGCTGGATTCAAACCCGGGACATATTACCTTACAGTGATGAGCGCCTTGATAACACCTAAACCGTTGCAGCCACTGATGCCCCCCCAAACAACTTTTACTTACTAATCACCACACACTTATAGAAGAATTGTACAGGACAAAAGTCTTGTTTCGATAAATGAAAATAGGCAAATAAATAGAAATGGTGAATGGTGGAGTGAGTGTGGTGTTCAATCCTTTTTTAAAAAAGATAGTTCTTATTCACATTAAGATTCTTAGTCACATTAAGTGAGTAAGAACTATCTTTTTTAAAAAAAAGGATTGAAAATGTAGGCTTTTAGTTTAACTTCATCGTTCATGAAATTTTCCATGTACTGAACATTTACTTGAACTGACAGTTGACTGGATAAAAATACAGTTATTTTATGTTGTTTTTCTTTTTACTTCTTCTTCTCTTTTTGTTATAGATGTAGGATTGTTTCTTTTCTCTTGTAGTTTATGCAATGTATTCTATTAAATTTTTACCAAAGCTCAAAACAGCTGCTCAAGAGTAAACTCTACCTGATGAAGGGGACTAACAGAGCCTCGAAATGCATTCATCCTTTTATAAATAAATAATTTTGATGTAATATAAATAGCATAAAATGCGAGACGAATAAAAACCACCCTAAACTACAGTTACTTAAGTCAATCATTCAGATGTCACACAGAAAATTGACAGATAAACTGACAGTGTGTTGGGCCCTTGAGGCTATTAGTGGAAACTAGGAAATGGTGGTAATCTGTCAATGACATTTTTAAACAGAATGTCGGATGTGGCAAAGTTTCCCATCTCTTATCATTTTAATTTTATCTCCATAATAGGCCTTTTCAAATAACTGAGTCGTGATCAAAATTTTTAAGCTTTGAGATAATGGTTTGACCTGGAGGTACAAGCTTGTAGAACATGATACTTTTGGCCATCCAGAAAAACTTTTTTCTGATACTGATCAGGTTTACAAAATTTCCTAGCTTTTTCAACAGGGGAAAACCCCGAGACCCTTTTTTAGTGCAGATATTTCTATTCATAAATGTTCTATTTTTGATCGTAGAACTATGCTATAGGCTAGAGATAAAAGAACAAGCTTATTGGCGTCAGTTGAATTGTGCGGTACCTATTTTTCAGCTGATATTTTACTTTTAACATTTGATACAGGTAACTCCAGGCGTTTGATTTGGGGATAATGAATTTGGAAGCTCTGAGCAGGTTTCACGGGGATCCAACTCCATTAAATCTCTCAGTTGCTGCTCGTCGATAATCTTTGGTCTTCCTGAACCATCCTTGTGCATCTTCACCGAACACCGAGCATATCAAGCAGCCTCAGTCGTTTTTAAACCGAGTTTGTACTCATCTAGACAGATTTGGGATTCAACTCTAACCATTTTGTATTTAACTGTTTGGGCGCTTAACTAAGACAGGATTAGAGTTATGTGATATATTTATAAAGAGTAATTAAGTCATTGGTGTTTGACCTAGGAAAGATCGCATTACAATCAATCCAATAATAAACAGACTGAAGCCCAAAGGAACAAGATGCGATTGTAAAAAACAACAGGACTTTTTGGAAGACCTGTTACCTGATTTTCCTTTTTGTCATATATACACATTTTCATTTGGATTTGTTAAAAACTAAAAATATATATCATTAACAACAAAATGAGAATTACTTGCATGTTCTTGGGAATAAATGACAAAATTTCCACAGTCCACTGTTTGTAACTTGGGAAATCGGTAGAGATAGAAGGTTGAGAGGTTGCATTGGTACTTTTAATGCCATCAATCTTCATAGCGGTATTCGAGAGTATGCAGTGACAAGGTAAGTCCTTTTTTAATTATAAAATTCCATTATTGTGTATGTATTAATGAGTGTATTTTAGCGCTGTAAAAGATTCTCGATTCAGTCCTATATCCAGGGATGAGCTGACAAAACTTCATGTGTCTGTTTCCATACTTCGACATTTCGAGGATGGAACGGACTACACAGATTGGGAGGTCGGAGTCCATGGAATCAGAATAGAATTTCACAATGAAAAAGGCAATAAAAGGACTGCAACGTATCTCCCAGAAGTGGCCACCGAACAAGGTCTATATATAAGTTTAAAAGAATCTATAAAACCGTTGAATTCAATATTTTCAAAAAAATTTAGGTTGGGACCAACTCCAGACGATTGATTCTCTACTCCGTAAAGGCGGATTTAAAGGAGTAGTGACACCCGACATTCGACGAGGGATAAAGCTGACGCGTTATCAATCCGAAAAGGTCTCAGTCGGATATCAAGAATACCTCAGGTCTTGGAGAGCCGGTAGGCGGTGCTAGCGTGGGCAGGGGGGCAACGTCCCCCCAGTCTACCATCGCCTCCACACTACTCCACCACAGTATAGAAGGAGGCAATGACTTATGGTTCTTTGGCTACTTGGAGTCTTACTCGCACTTCATTTAACATATTTCATACAAGATTCGTTTTAATTTTACTTACACATACACATACATACGTGTATATATTTGTTTTATCAATTTTATTGTTGTTTTTTTTTACATGTGACGAGTAGACGTAGCCAAAGTGGCCAAGAATATATTTTTTTGAAATTAGTAATGTTAAAACAAATCATTGCTCATGATGCAAAAGGATAGCTATAAGTACTTAAACTTTTTGTTTCCTTGTTGATCAAAATTTTGATTTTGTCATATTATTGTTGTTATTTTTAATGAGGTTTTTACTGGCTTAATGATTTTTTTAAAGAAATTAATTATTATAAAAAAAATAGTAAAACATCGAAATTACAAAAAAAAAAATAATATTTTTAAACATATTAAAAGAAAACCTAAAAAAAGCAGTATATGTAAATTGATGAGAAACCTTGTGTCTCTTAAAAGGTGTGCTCAAAAGAAAAAAAAAATAAATACAACACAAATATTCAATAATAATTAGATGTCGTCAGCATAATAATGTTTTTAACAAACACAGAATATATAAAATAAATGTGGTAAAAATAAAAAAATTCCACGCTCTAAATACATCTATAAGCATTTGTGTGATACGAACTCTTTTTATTCATCCAAATGTGTTCACCATCCTACAAGCCAAAAATATGTTGTAGAAAGAAAAAAGAAACATTTGTTTTTTTTAAGATCTCATTTTAAAAAAGGAGTTAAAACAAAAGAGAATATATTGTCTTAAATCATCTTTCATTATTTATATTAACTTTCGAGGATTTGCTTCTTTTGTAATCATGTTGCTCTAACCATGCACAGAGCAAACGTTTCCCATTTCCATTTGAACAGCAAGCGTTTGTTTACATTATTCTCTGAAAGTTAATATATATATATTTATTTCCACAAAAAAAAAGTCCATATTATTGAACCTAAATTTTTCATTTAAAGAGATGACGACAATATACCCTTTTTCATATGAAACTAATTAAGTTAAGACAATTTAAGGTATATTTGTTTTTATTTATTTAATTTTTTTCTACCAAATAACTGCACATTTGTATCTTGCGGTACAAAATGTTGAAAATGTAAGCCACTCAGCAAAGGATGCTTTAGTCATTAAATAGACAAAAATTATAATATGGAATGCAAGTTTAATGTTTCACTGTTTTCATTCATAGGATATTGAGTTCAGTTATTTTTCAAAACTAATCTGATTACATCACATAATAGCCTGTAAATGATATAAAATATATTCCATAACGTTTGTGTGTAAGGCATGTTTTATTTAGGTATATTGGGTGGTTAGTATATATAAATTAATATTTATCTTTTTATAATTGGTAAGTCATAATTAATATAGTGGTTAAGTTTTTGTTAAAGTCCAGGTTGCACAGGTTATATTCTTTATGTTAAATCTAAAGCTGTAAACTTTAATGGTGTATTATTCCTACTCGAAACTTCATTTACTTAGTTTATATTAATCTGTAATCAATAACTATTTGCTAAAAATTACAATTTGAAAATTTTTAATCAACCTTAAGCTATTGTAATAAAAATTCCACAAACCGATTCCAAGTATTCTTAAGTCAATAGTTGGGTCTTGGTTATTTGGGTACATTTACATTTGAATTTGTTATTATCTACCAGTTCAAATCTCTGTTTAAATTGAAGCGAAGGCAGAGATGGTAATTTTTGATCATCAAACATTAAAAAAAAAATGATAGGATAATAAACAAAATTAAGCCACTGTATCACTTATTAATAACAATTACTAATTAGCATTTTGTATACTCGATTAAATAATAATTTTGCTAAGTTAAATAGAATAATTTCAGAAGATAAATAGTGTCTTTATCAGGCAAAAGAAATATTTTGTGGTCTGTGATAACAATCAAATAAATCATAAACAAGTTGAATTGTTTATGATTAACATTGTGATATAATCAGTCAATGCAAATGTGAGAAAAACTGAGGAGGCCACAACTGACTTGAAACACCCCACATTTGATACTTAAAAAACTACATAAACCTCAATTAAACTTTTTAAATGACTCAGCAAAATTTTAAAAGCCTTGTTAGAAAATTGGTCATAATAAAAATAAAATATTGATAGTAAAAAGGTTAAGAACAAGAAAAACATTTTTAATATACAAATAAAAATTAAAAATTATTGAGTGATAGTTTTTTATACTAGCTGTATAGTGCAATAATAATTATTATTGTAAATATATTCATTATATACTATGTATATATTATATCAAAGTTGTTTACAAATGTATGAGTGAATAGGAAGGCAGCTATTAAAACTAAATTCCATCCATGATGTAAAAGTCAATGTGTAACGTAGCCCGGCTTGTCGTCAGGCGAATGTTTAAATTATTGAATTTGACGGGGTTTCGTACATTGCCTATATCAATAACTATGCTATTCACTGCCAATTTTCGTTATAAATCTACTACATAATGTTTACGAAAAATTCCCAATATAGGTGGTCAAACGAGATTTTGTTGTCATAACTAATTGGAAGTATTTCAATTTTAAATTCAAACTTTTAAATCAGCTACTTGGATTGCTTGAATGTAAAATTAGGCCTTGCTTAAATTGAAACGTCTTGGCCTTCCTTGTAATTTAATATATCTAAAAACAAAATTGTACAATAAATTTGATTATAAGCGGGGGCGTTGTGTATGTCTAAATCCTAATCATGCCTTTCTAGGAACAAATATGTTCAACAATTCAATATTATTTGTAAAAATTATATTTAAAAAATAGAAAAACATGTTGCTTGACAGTAGGTGAATTTCTTGCCTTTCGATAATTGTGAGATTTTTTGTAGGTATGCAGGATGAACTTGTAGTTGGACATTTCTGATCATTTTGGTCTGCCTAACTTCACTTATTTGAATCTGTCAGACATATTTCGGGTTCTCACCATAAGTGGCCGGTCTGTGCTTTATTAATTTCATGCTCATATCACTATTAATATCGCCAACAAACATTTTAAGACAATTTCTCCCCAGAACTGAAGAAGCTGTTAACTATCTTCAGCCGAAGAATGTCCAAAAGGCCGAAACAGCAAGGGAAGTCAGGCCAAACTGCAAATTTTGGTAATTGTTACTTCCTAAACACTCCTAACCTTAATTATTCAATTTATAAATTACATTAATTAGTAATTTAATTAATTATGGTATAAATCATTTTCCAACTTTCTAGATGTAATGTATACATTTTTCAACCAAGCACAATTAAAATTGCAATTGTGGTCATTAGAATTCAATTTTTTTTAAAAATTGTAAAAATTGTATGCATTAAAGATATATGATCATTAAGTAGGAAAAACGACTATGGTTAGGGGTTTCTGTTAAATCATTTGTAAATCAATCATTAAATCATTTTAATCTGCTTATCAGTGGTTTGGTCTGTCAAACAACTTTTTGCATTTCGCCATCTTCAGTGCTGGGTTTGATTTTTCTTTGTTTGTCTGCCTTTCCTTGTTGTTCGGCCTGACAGTGACATTTGGCTATTCACCAAATACAAAAGGAAAGAACAAAAAAATTATAATAGGCGTATAAAATGATCAGAAATGATCAATCTTACAAGTACATCACCACACAGTTATCAAGATCTTACAAAGTCACAGTAGTAGTCTTGACAATTAATATTTTTACTTGCTAAGTGTATATTAATTCATTACTTTCTCAAATATTATATCAGTAGTTATGCTTACAAACTTTTAAAAATAATATTTATGCAGAATCCCATAATTTGAATCTTATTAAACATATGAGTGATAATAGACAAAATACCTAAATTAAGTTTTTATTTATTTTTTATATGCAATAAACAATTCCAACTATTTCTAAATTGCACCCAAAAGTTCGTTAAAGTTAATATACATAACAACTACAAAGCTAAGAAAGCATGTTTTGTTTGTTTTACATAATTTTCCGTAAAACAGCAAACTTCCAAGAAATCTTTTTAATATTGGAAAGTATCAAAGCCTAAGACCAAATGTTGAGATAAATATTGATTTTTCCGGGTGAAAAGTTCAGAGAAGAAACTGTTGTACACGTGTACGAATAATTAATTAAGTAATGCTAAGGTCGCGTGCAACTTTGGGGGTTGAGAGAAGGCCGAAAGAATCCACCATATAGGTCATTGGGATTCAGCATCGACTTTATTTTTGTCGGTGACTCTCATTGCCAGTCCGACCTCTGAACAGCAAACAACGGATTAAACAAGTAAGACAGGCTTTTTTACAATATCTCCTGCAATCACATCATAATAATTCAGCAAAAAATAGTTAATTAGCTACAGCCTTGTAATATAAACAACACTAATTATTGTTCAATGGGTATTTTATATTTTTTTTAAATTGATTTTTGTTAACTTTTATATTTCGTTTCGTTTAATTAAGTAAAAGTTCTGATGATCCTGGTCCGTCTATGAAAGCAGTGTCGGCAAAACACCCGCAATGTACTTAAGATGTTCGACGAACGAGACTAGGCGGTGCAGGATTTGATCAGAAACGGTCAATTATTTTAAGACACTCCTTAAGTTGCTCACTTTAATACAAAAAAAAGTTTGATTCCATTTCGCAATTTAAGTTTATTAAAAAAAACGTAAAAAATAATTTGTCCTTAGTTCCTTTGCTAACTTGTCTCCTTGCTTTAGGACTTTTGCCTCGCACTTACCGGAAGCGGAGTGACTTAAGATCATTAAAAAGTAAACCCATTATAATAAAAATCGTTTTGATAAATTTATCCTTAGGGTGTCTCATTTGTTGTATATTGTCAGAGATGCCGAAAGTGCCGAGTGAAAAAAGGAAGGAAAAAAACAACTGGGGAAATGGAAAGCTGTTCGGCGCGGAAAAAGACGAAAACTCTTTTAGCGGCGGTGGTTTTAAGGACAAAGAAAAGGCCCAAGAAACTATTAGGTAAGTACAAAACGGCGTTGAATAACTAAAAAAAATAATGTAGAGATTTGAGTTTTGGTGTCTGAACCTCGGGGAAGGTCAGCGCCCACTGGGGCAACTGGGTCAAGGGAAATATGTATTGCGCCTTCGACATGTATATATTACGATTATACTCTTTTCGTCTTAACATCTAAAGTTAACTGTCGATTCGTCAATATTCACAAATGTATGCACATATCGAAAATAACAAGGTCAAAGAATTGAGGACTTAGAAATGCATGTCTTCCAAAATTCTTTGGTTTCAGGAGTGGAATTGTTGGATGAAGAAGGTAGGTGATTGGCACAGTTTTAGGCTATGTAGAGGAATGGAGCAAAAATGGATTGCATCTTAAGGATAAAATGATAATTTTTTAACCAAAATAACCGAGAAGAAAGGCGCAAGGTCAGTATCATATATAGGCAACTGAGACTGGATGATATGAATTTGGGGGTAAATACCGATGATTTGGGTGTAATAATTAAAATTTAAATAGGAATTATTAAATCTATATAAACCCCACTTCTCGTGAAAAATTAACTTCGCTCCTTATGCAATAGGAAAGAAAATGAAGATACATTCCACTTTTTGGATAATTGTCCAATATTAAAGAACATAAGGAAAAGTTCACTATTTTTCGTGGTTCGCTTGACCAATTAGTATCATACAATTAATTAAGGTTTTAAGTTGAGATAAAAAAGTCAGTGTCACGAGCGGGATACGAACCCACGACCTTCGGCTTGATACGCCGCTGCTCTACCACTTGAGCTTCGATCCCCTCGGGCACTAACTTCCCATCTCAACCGCTCGTGACACTGACTTTTTTATCTCAACTTAAAACCTTAATTAATAAGGAAAAGTTTTTTTGCTCCGAACACATATCGGATGTAGCCATAGTTAATCTTCTAAATAGAATCCATTCCCTTATTTTAATTAATTATGTAAAGGAAGCTACACTTTACGGGATTTTTAAGTTAAAAATTTTAATTATTAATCATGTAATTTTATTTATTTTTCTTTTATTCTTTCGTATTAGTATATTTTATGTGTAGTATTTAGTGACCGTTAATTAACTTCAAGGCTTGGGATTTACAAACAATTGTGTTTCTATCTGTATATGTAATCTAAACAATGTTTGTAAATCCCAGGCCCTGAAGATGATCTCAATAAAGGTCGAAACGTTGGCACGATAAAGAAAATGTTTTTGAAAAACCTACGTCACACCACACCACATCTCACGATTTCCGAATAATCATCGACTAACGGTCACTAATCACCACACATTACTATAATTATTTTTGTGCTCTATTCAGTTTCTTCTTTCTTCAAATGGATGTGAACTCCTGATAGACGGTCTCAGCTATTGTCATTTTTGATACTTTTTTATTATTTATTTTATTATTACTTTTGTATTTTTTTATAAAATTGTAAATAAAAGTTTCTATTATGCATGTCTTCTAAAACATTATTCATCTATATTATGTGTTACTACTAACTTATTGCGTTTTTATCATTAAATTTTGTAACTTATGTTCGTATGAAAACTTTGAGGGCATTGTTTGATGTTATAGGTTGCTGGAGGGAAGAGATCCGGTGTACCAGTACCAAGTCATCAACTCCATGTACAACAGAGCCAAGGTGATATTCAAAAGGACGACCGATCAGGAGAAGAGGAAGAATTTGAGCGAAGCCGTCGAGACCTTGGAGGCTTGGGTAGACGATTACAAAGCTCATTCGAGGTCGAAAGAGAACTACAACTACTTGAATCTTGAAATCGTCGAGATGTGTAAGCCGCTGGCGGAAAGGTACGGCTTCACGGATTTCGACTTTTTGAAATGTTACCAAGACGCCGAAGGCGACTTGAAAAAGTTGAGGGTCAAGAAAGTTCCCGGGAAAAGCATCACTTGGGATGTCGAAAGGAACAATAGGTTGAAAAATATTTCAAAGGACATGAACGACAATCATCTGCCTCTGTACGAAACGAGCGAACCACTCAGAGGGCTTCCAACGAAAGAACATACCGAGATGATAATGCTGGGATACAGCAGCGATCAAAGCAAATTGAAGAAATGCCTACCATTACTTAAAGAAAAACTGCAATAATTGTTTTTGTTACTCTTTTTATTATAATGATTATTTATTGCCTAATAAAAAACACAATTAAGAGAGCAAACACTATGTACACTATTAGGCAAAAATTAAAACTTTATTTTACTATCAACAAAATTTAAGACCTCAAAGAAGTTTTCATTAACTATGACCCTAAACCATTATTTTTCTATTTCTACTTACATCCTGTCTTGTTATATATTTTGTTTATACCTACTGAAATATTAAATGCTGCGCTGTCATTTCTCTTTACCTTTTGCCAATTGTTCTCTTCCTCAGCATTTATGGCTTTTTGCGTCATACAGTGAAACAACGTATCTGGCGGGACAAAGAGATAGATGAAACAGAAATGCAATTTCTATCGTAAAACCACCTGTATTTTGTTGTAAAAGCTTTGGGCGAGTAACCACGTATTTCGCCAAATAAATGACCTACTGTATATCTGCCAGTACTATCAACGCTTCTTTTACTCTTTTAACTAACCTTTCGGTGAAAAAAAATCTTCGATATTACTTCACTTGTCAAGTACTCCACGATTCGCCGCTTTGCTCCAAGACTTAGAATTATATAAACATAACATAAATACATAAATTAACAATAACTCACAAACATCACTTATACCATTTAAAATATTACTCACATTAAAAATGAAAAGGACCGAGCAGAAAAATTAAAAAAACCCGACCTATCAAGGTGGATTCCCGGACATGAAGGCACAGAAAGAAATGAACAGGCAGCCCTCTCACCCATGGGACCAGAACCACATCTAATGCACCGGAGTGTGGGCCTAAGTTGGAACTGGAAAAAAGACTTAAGAAAGAAAAACTCAAACACTGGAAAAAAGCATCAGGGAAGTTACGCTAAGAGATTTATAAATCTCTCAAAAAGGAAGGCGAAAAGGAACTCTCTCTCTCTCTCTCTCTCTCTCTCTCTCTCTCTCTCTCTCTCTTTCTTTCTCTCTCTCGCTCAGCAGGCAGGATTTGAGAAAAATTATTGGCCTTTATACCAGCCTCTGCCCTCGTAATCAACANGCGAAAAGGAACTCTCTCTCTCTCTCTCTCTCTCCCTCTCTCTCTCTCTCTCTCTCTTTCTTTCTCTCTCTCGCTCAGCAGGCAGGATTTGAGAAAAATTATTGGCCTTTATACCAGCCTCTGCCCTCGTAACTAACATCGAAAGAAGATGGGCACAGCAGAGACAAAAAGAGCTGACTCTGTCAGGAGGGACCAGAGACAGTGTGAAGCATTAGCCACATCGAGAAGATACTTCTCACCCCAAAAGAAGTCAGCGAAGAGGCACCAAGGAAAGTTCCTTAGTCTTAAAGGAAAAAGTGTACTTTCCAAAGTACACACCGACAAATAAGACTTAAACCTAGACAGCTCCCACACCATCCACGAGAATAATAGTGTCCATCATGGTGACCAATGCATTGGTGTGTCATGGCCCAAAACGTAAAAATAAGGGACAAAAATAGTTATATGTCTTGTAAGAAACATTGTAAACATTTTCAAAACAGAGTAGTTTAAAGTAAACTGCTGGGTCCAGGTCAAAAGGTTGGCGACATGCCGCCAAAAAATAGATGTGCGAATACAATATAATTCTGTTTTTGACATGTTAGAACTAGATAGAAATATTTAATTGTGCTCGGTGATCAACAACTTCGATTAAAAAGCACCTCCTTCCTCCAAAGGTCTGCCATAACCTAACAAATGGCTGAAGTCGACATGTCGTCGTATCCGTCGACTCAAGGTTTCAAGAACTAAGAAATAATTCGCAGTAGACAGAGAGAAGACTGCAGTATCAGCAGCGGTGAGTCTGCTTCAAAAGTACAAAGTAAACTTGATTTTTGGAGTCAACATAAAAATTAGGTAAACGTACAAAAGAAAATGTGTGTGAGCAGGAAAGATGGAAGTCCTTCGGCCTTTTAACATATTCTCCTTCACAAAAGATCGTATTTGAATTTTTTTTTCAAATCCTCACTACAGTGTGATGATGATGAAGTTGATCGTGATGATAATGGAATATTAGGAAGCAGGGGTTTTGTATTCTATAAGCGTTCTGGTTTATACTCACAACAGGGCATCGATCATTTTGTTTCGATAAACAATCTTTGGATACTAATATACTATATAAAACCATTATCCAGTTAATCAAGAAGAATTAATAAATCTAAGTCCATTATAAAATTTTGCACTTTTCTTCGACTTTTTTGCTATTCCCCTAAATTCGCAGTGTGTTTTAACTTACGCCATCATCACTGGTATGTATCAGAATGATCGAAACGGCCAAGCTGTTGGTTCATCACCCCGCAGATTACAATAGGAAATCTCACTAAAATGACGGATTTAGATCCTAGATTCCATGCCTGCTGTCTAGGTATAGTCAAGAAGTATGTTCCTGGCTTGAACTATCGGTAGCTCCTTTATTGTTGATTCCTTGTGAGTTGGGAGAGCTGTAGTTTGGTCGTGGTCGGGTCTGTTCCAGCACTGAATATGAATTAAAGTGAAACATCGTGGATTACAAATGTTACTAGAAAATACTATGGAATTAAAACAATGGTTATTTTAATATGTAGTTTGATCGTTAGCGATCAACTTGGTCAGCTTATCCTCGCTTGGTTGGTCTGTCATACGCTTTTGCCACCTTAAGTGGTGGTGATATCTTGGTGGTTGATCAGGGTAGGGGAGAGGTAAAAACCCAACGATGTAGACGACGAAATGCCGATCGTGTCTGACAGACCAAACCCCAAAAATCCCCTTTGGAAGAACTCAAAAGAAGATATGAACCACCCTTGTTGGAAAAAAGAACTGGGAAGACTAAGGGTCGAAACCAGAAGAGCATTTAACAAAGGAAAAGCATCAAAAAAGTGGGGTGAGTATAAGAGGCTTCTCATCTCAATCATACCATCCGCAGGACAAAGTGAGAAAGCTTTTGCAAGTTCTGAGGAGAAATTTCCTCAGTCTGAACAGGAGCTAAACTACATAAACCACTAACTAGCAAAGGACAGAGTAGATATAAACACTGACCTGAAGAAAGCAGGCAGTAACTAAACAGAAGATGCAAAGCAAAAAACGGTGCTACTTCGTTAGCGACTATTTCTCATGCTCATCACTCCCCAGACCACATGGAGATATCTCACAACGAATGTGTTCAATCCTCAAAAATGGGTCTTAGGCGAAAGCTTTTTCTCAGAAATAAATTGGCATTAAAAAGGCTTGAGAATTGCTATTTTTGGGGACTGCATTGAAGGGAAGGAGATTTTGTTTATTCTGAGATGATCGTTTTTTTATTGACATTAATCATTATTGTGTAAATAAATAACTTTTTTTGGCATTTTCATGCCACTCCTATTCCTGCACTATGAATTTTTGAATGTTTAGGTACTTAAAATTTAGTTTGGTTTATGTACTTAATAGGTAATATTGGAGATGTTAAAGTCGTATAGACCCCGTGGTTTCGATTCCTACCGTCGCTCCTGGAATTTCTGACCATGACCCTCCCCGAGTAGTAAAATGCGTTCCCAAATTAGCACAAGAGGGTTTATGACCAATTACCCGTTGTTCCTGTTAATTTTCCTTTTTGTACAATACAGTGGATTTAACTTTTTTTTAAATCCTTGGTAGAATCGATACTTTTAAAGTACACAAAGTATGCCTTCTTTTCGATACTAAGTAGGGCATGGAGACTTTTCTTTAGCACTAGAAGGCGCTTCATCGTGGAGTAAGGTGGGTCTCATGCGAGCCAAAATTTAAATACTTTAAATTTAAAGGGTATTCATGACTTCTACCAATTTATTGACGATTCAGTGACCAGTGATCCTTGCGTTGTCTTTGTATGAATCACATTTTAGGATATATTATGAGTTATTATGAAGGTTGACATTTTTTTTTAAGTACCAGCACATGATTTGGTACATTTTTACATTTTCACCTAAGAAACTTGTTTGATCTAGTATTTTATCTAACATTTTAAGATTTTGGAGATATAAGGGAATAGAAAAATGTACACCTTTTTTGAAATGTTATTGCTTGTAGTTTTTGACGTTTTTATAGAAAACGTTTGAAACAATTTTGTGCATGTTCACTTGTTTTAATCTCTCGTGTGTTAATTCATTATAATTCGAGGAACGCCTGTTCTAAGTTCATACTGTATGTGTATGTAAGTATTTTGTCCTGTTCAACTAAATGTTGGTGCTTGAATTTTTGTACACGCCTCATGTTTCGCAATTTTAAATTTATCAAGAATAAATAAATCTATGAAACTTTATATTAATCCAATTGTGTGATCAAATCTGTTTTTAATTGACAGTATAAATTCGTTAAACCATGTTTTACGGACATTGTAAATCACTGCTGACGATTTTGTTTAATTTACAAATTTCGGGAAGATTTTGATATGCGTCATTCTAGTGTTGATTTCGAATATTTGTATCTCACACTTGTTGATACCATGTATCATATCATTCGTGATAGTCGTGTCGCTTCCCGTTCAAACATTTTTCGATGTTAAACCCAGAGTCAACAAACCCTTTACTCGCTTATCATTGGCGAATTAAAAAAAATTGTATAAATCAATCCTTTGGGGGAAATGGGGTGTCGATGTAGTATTACGGAGGATATGAATTTGAAAACAGTGTAACTGGTGCTGAGGCTGCGCGGATCGATATGAGTAGGATTGTACCTCAGTCTGAACCGGGTATGCATCATGTGACCTTCATATTGCCAACCAGGTAAACCTCTTCTTCCCATTCGATGCCAGATGAGATCGTGCGCCCAACCACGCCCATTTTTGAACTTAAATTTCAACCCTATGTACACTGCTACTTCGGACGCGTTCAGATTCTGACCAGTTCGACCAAAAGAAAATAAACAAAGCGCTAGTGGGTCCATGACTTGCCTATCTTGTCACCTTGTTTTTTCAACAATCTAAAAATTAAATCTAGACAATAAAGTCAATAAAACACTTTAATCAACTTTAAATGTAAACAATTACATTTTTTTTCTTTTTTCCTTAGCTTACTGAACCACTGATTTACTTGAGAATACTAACGATAGATCAAATAATCAATCAAGCTTGAAGTCAGACCATAAATTGAAGTATTTTTGCAATTTTTTTCGGACAATCAAAAATCTTCAATCAGCGTTGAATAAAGCCGTTGATATTATGATCATAATAACTTCCATAATTTGATTGTTTCCGATCATCCTTCACATTCCTATTATCGTTGTATCCGTCTGTCAGTCCTTTTTCCTCATTTCACCATTTCCTCCTATAACTTTGTATTTCCATTTTCCGTAATTTTAGTACTTCACGCCAATTCAAAGTTGTACGCATTGTCGTAGTCGTGGCGGTTTTTGTGTTGAACGAGTTGCATGACAATTGACACGATTAAGGGGGTGGCAGGAGAATGTAAACAAAAGCTTTAGGCTAACTTCTAAGTGGTATTCTGTAAACAGGAACGATATTTTTAAATTATTGCTTATTTCAAATGAATAAATAAAAATTAAACATTGTCGTTTTGGAGTTGAGTTGTACAAATGACGTATAAGAGGGACAATATGTCGGGTGGTGAAGGATTGTACTGAAAATCCTTCTGACAAAAGATTTACTACAAATGGGGGTAATCGAAGGTGAACATATACAAATATTTTGTTTTATACTCATTCTCACTCAAACTTCAGGTCAATTAACAAAAACTCATGTAAAGAAAGTCATGTCAGTAGCTGTATGCGTTATCATCATTATACGACTAAATATTGCAGTCTTTTGTGAGGTGATTAGTGACCGTTAATCGATAATTATTCAGAAATCGTGAGATGCGGTCTGGTGTGATGTAGGTTTTAGAAAAACATTTATCGTGCCAACGTTTCGATCTTTATTGAGATCATCTTCAGGGCCTGGGATTACAAACATTGTTTACATTTAACAAATACATTTAGGATGTGGAAAAGTGAATTTATACAATGCAAAATATATTTTTTATATTCAATCAAAGTATTTCTAGCACTCTCAACACGACACGCAAGAATGGCACAATTACACAGAAGACAAACACTTTGAGTGAGTAGAAATACTTTGATTGAATATAAAAAATATATTTTGCATTGTATAAATTCACTTTTCCACATCCTAAATGTATTTGTTAAATGGAAACAATGTTTGTAAATCCCAGGCTCTGAAGATGATCTCAATAAAGATCGAAACGTTGGCACGATAAAGAAAATGTTTTTCTGAAACCTACATCACACCAGACCGCATCTCACGATTTCTGAATAATTGCTGTCTTTTTTTTATTAAAGAGGACATTT
Organism: Cimex lectularius; assembly: GCF_000648675.2. NCBI lineage: Eukaryota > Metazoa > Arthropoda > Insecta > Hemiptera > Cimicidae > Cimex > Cimex lectularius. The sequence continues at coordinate 1,550,866 of NW_019392692.1, forward strand.
AAAAGAAGCAGTTCAACATGCATGATGAAGATTACTTCGTTCTCAAAGGGAATTGCCCATCTTAGGAAGAAGTGGTGTTAAGGCAGAGGTCAACATGCAATGAGCGTCGTCCAGAAGGATGCAAATCAAACAGAAAACATGGTTGACCATATTCGCATATTTCACCATTCGTCTAGTTATATGTTGTAGTTTCGTCATTTCCGATCATCCTTGAACTACCAATCCGACTACAAAGTAAATTATACAAGCATTCAACACAAGGCAACTTACACACAAAGAAATGAACATCATTTATACTCCATACGAAACACTGCTGGACAGCATAAAAAGGAAACGTACCGAGATCGTGATAACCGACCGGAACAAACAAAGAAAAACCCAGATCTAATCCTATCAAAGACACCGTCAGACAGAGATAACACGGGCAAAACCCTTTTCTCTATTCACGAATGAGGGGGCAGATTTAAAAAAATAAGACAGAAAAATAACTGGAAATGACTGAAAAGTGAAACCCCTGTCTGGTCAAACAGGCTACAACTAGACCAGAACAAAATTTATCTCCCAAATTTAATAATATTGTTCCACTATTAAAAAATAAAAACAGTTATTTATTATTCCATTTTCTATATAGTGTCTATCAGCTCTGGCCGCCTTAATATGTTTACATGGCAATTTACTTAAAAGGAAAGAAGTCAAAGGAAACAACTTTACCCACTCCAGAATTGTGGTTGAATGTGGCTTTACTTGCCAGTTCAAAACTCCTCTATCCTCTTCTCCTTTATCACTCTACTTTATTTAATGTTTACCCAGCCAGCCCAATCAATTTTCATTATTATATTTACGCGCGTTAACATTTCGATATGTTTTGACGTTATGAACTGAAATCTGATCGCATACGAGGTTATAGATGGCATTCCTTTAGCCGCAATTGATTTTATAAACTTAATTTCTTGCAGTAAGTATAAAGAGGAATATATAAGAAATGGATATCAGAAATGAGATTACGTCAGTTGTTTGTTGACATTTTTTGATCAAAAACTTTCTTAAGTAACTTTGTTATACTAACGGCGATATCACAATCCCGTCACCTATCTCGAAACCTATCCAACCTCTAATGGCCAAGCACATTGAGCTTAATAATAGTGCACATACTGAAAAACGTAACTTAAGAGGAAAAAATGAACGCTACTATGGCTGGTTTGATTTAATCTGTCAGAGTCAATTTGACGTTAAGCCAACTCTAGGAACAAACTTGACCAAGAAAGAAAGTACACAAATCCAGATTCAACGCCTCGTATGCGACATGAAGAAATCAAACAATAAAGGGCTACCGACTTTTATAGATATAGACTATATGCTTACGATACGTACTATCTAGATACTTAAGATTATACCTAGGCAGGAAACATGGAATCACTCAGTTAAAACTTAAGAGGCAAGAACTAAAAGAAGATTTGGATAACTACAAAATCTTCTAGGGTATATATCTGTCATGTTTGGAAAATTAAAAAAAATAGCTTTGCACAAAACCTGATTTTGACCACTTTGGACATATGGGATCGTGGAGTTCCAACTGATCCAACATCCAACGCATTATATCCTTCAAATAAAAAATACTCTTGTAACGAAATGATACATTCCTTGATGAATTGTTTAAACTCTACTGCTAAACTTTACCCGCATACCTGAACATTGTTTTCGCGAATGACTTAAAGTTTTATTACAACCTATCAAACGACATTGGCTTCTGACCTCTTTGTCCCTTATTAAATGAGTGGATGCCAGCGTTCGCCGGTTTCTCACGTGTCCTTCAAAGGATCAAAATCTGTCATAACTTTATAATATTAACTAACTTTACTTAGACCTGTATGGGATTCCACTAAGCCATTCAGTTTTCAGCGCATCAAAAATCCTCAGACGAATTGTCCAAGCTCTACTGCTTACCGCACCATCCACAATGACCTAAATATTTCTTTCGCCAACGAAAAACCCTCACTTAAAAAGTTCTATTACGGCAATTCAATCGTTAGCTGGTTCACAACAAAGACCAAAAAAAACTTCTAGGTCCAAAATCTGTTATGATTGTAAAAAAAAGTACTTATGACAGGTCGAATACGTACTGTGGGATTCCCCCAATCCATGCAGTTCTTTCCGTCCAAAATGGTCATACGAAATGTTCAAGCACCTTAGACTTTCTACAATTCCTTTCGTCAAAAATTGATCCGCTTAGCTTCCTTAAGTATCAATTCCATCATTTTATTCATGCTAACCATAAAACTCAAATCTGCTTGAAATATTGTAGATGTGCTCGAGACCTTGGCGTTGGAAACGCGTTGGCTTCTTTCTTACATCATAAAACCAGTTATTACTAGTTTTCATTGGCTAAAGAGTTTCTGATGTTTCTGTCAGATAAGTATGGAGGTAGGGGAGGAGCCGCGGTACCATCAACGGGGCGGCCGACGGCTCATGGACCCAGCCTACACCCCGGACATCGGCCACCTCGTCCACCGAAGCGGCCCCGTCCAAGAGAGCAAGGCGGCTAAATCAGCCAGAGCACGTCTTGCCGAAGTGCTGAGCCTCACTAGGACGGCGAGCCGACTCCGCCAAGTCACACAAAGAAAGGTAAGAGTCCATTAGTAACTAAGGGTGATTAATGGAGGAAAACCATGAAGGAAATATATAAATGTTTACCATGCTTCTGTGTTATATGTGTTAGTAAGATTGTTCAAATTTACGTGAATGACATTGCTGACCTGATCCGGTTATTCATACTTTGCAGCCGTGTGTTCTGTATGCGTAAGATAAGTAAAAAAGCAGAATTGCTTGTTTACCTGTTTTAAAAGTGTCTTGTTGATCGTTTGATGAAATTGATTTTTATACTTCTTTGACCACCTTTTTGAACCTTGTTTTCTTAATCTAACTTGTTTCTGTTGTTTCTTCTTTCTTTTTCTTTTATAAACACTTCTATTATAACCAATTGTTACATAGCAAGTCAACTGGAGCTTGCGTAAGCTTGGGTTTTAATTATCTTCTATATCTATCTTATATTCTACTATATACTAGATTTATGATGTCTTGGTTGTGATGAAAAATTTAGTGTCACGAGCTGGATTCGAACCCACGACCTTCGGCTCAAGACGCCGGTGCTCTAATCACTTGAGGTATCGTGGCCTTGATCCACTCGTACACCAACTCGCCATCTCAACCTGCACCCTTTCGAATTTTTTCTCTTTTCTGCCATTTTTCAAATGTCGTGTAATCGTGATTCGATTCTCAGTGACTTATCAAGTGGCCAAGGGGAGCAGTTAATTATTATTAAATTTATGTTCAGTGTTCTAAAGGACCAAATTACTTATTTCAATTATTTTCTTCTCAACCAAGAACTGACATTACAAAATAATTAATTGAATGAAGTAATTTGGCCAATTATACCACTAAACATAATGGATTTAATTATGATAACAGTTACATTTAACTTTTTTTTCATTGCATACCCAAGTAAGGTAGGGGCGAGTGCTCTCTAATTTTTAAGATTTGCCAAAGTACCGGTAATATGTAATTTTTCTTAAATAAAATTGTTATGCATAGAGTAGCGTTTTTTCCTAGAGAAAAGTAATCTTTCAAAACTGAAATCTGACCGCCAGGAGGAAAAGTTATAGCCACTTTTAATGGCATTATTAAATGAAATGATCCTCGTAAGAGCTAATCTTCTTTCAAAGAGGATAATGTTTACCAGACGAATGTTTATTTTCTTTTGAACACTCGTTCACAGTCGCTGTTAATATATTTTAGAATGTAAAAACATTATATGTATAAAAAATAAAGAGAATATACTCTCCCGAAGAAAATCTCTATACATGTACATATGTATGTGTGTTTATTGTTTTAATGTTTCGTTCAAAATTTAAAATGGAAATGTTGCAAATTGACCATCCTCATTTTTCTACTAGGAAGAAATAGTGGTTGTTTGATCAAGATACCCAAGTTTCAATGTCGAAGAGTTAAAATCAAAATTAATTACAAACCGTTCAGGTAGTGATTTTTTATTACAAATTATAAAAATGATCTTATTGGTCTTCACGTCGAAGGGTTGAAACTGCCCGATGTGATAACCCTAGGGTCTCTACCTCAGGGGAGTTGACCTACCACGTTATGCGGCTGAGTCGCTAGTATCTCCATTAAGCCAAGATGCCTAGGAGATCGTTGCTTCCCAACCCACTGGGTTAGCCTGCAACTGGAGTTTTCGACTAGGTCATTTCACTCCCCAACGCATGCAAACTATAATCTAACATATAACTAACTTATATAGTACAGTCGCACAAATAAATATATTCACACCTATTTCCATTGCAATCATTCTGATTGAAGTAATCGATATTCCTCCATCGACCTACACACAGTTAATAACTAATCACACTACATTTTACCCTCACAACAAACACCTCACACTAATAAATACCCGCACTCAATTAAAGCACACAAAACAGATCTATACACAATAAACAAACCCACATATTACAAAAAGCGGAACAGGGAAACCAGAAACTCGCTACATGTACGAGAATCATTCTTAAATTTGGCGGCACGCTCTCTGCAGAGAGCCAAGACATGACTTGCTTATATTATGTGGGATACATCGAGAACCTTTCTCTGCATAAGTGGCATCTGCGCGGGTGTTGGACCCTGTGTCAACCGCGTATGACCTATTCTTAATGAGTAAGGACGATTCCTCCGGCCCAGGTTCTCGTGGGCAACCTAGAGGTCGTGTTCTTGACACACAGGAACCCCTCTGCCATCTTTCTTTTATCATGTTATCATGTTCTTAAAAATGGTATTATAAGCGTAAATGTTAGTAATTTTTTATTGTATGCCAGATGCCACACCGTTAGAGCTGAGAAAAGAAGGCAAGGAAAGCCATTTAATTTTTTTTTAATGATTCTTGGCTTTTTTATGTTAAAATCTTGATACAAAAGCTTGCAAATCAAAAGAAGTATATAGAGGATTAAAAAAAACATTACCGAATGGTAATGATTTCTATTCATTAATGCTATTAAAAACTTTCCCCCCATTGGTCTGATATCAATTTGGAAAAATACGCTTTTTTTATCAGGTTGAAAAACGCATTCCAATTATTTAAAATGCTTTGTAGTAGTTTGCATTGTACAAAATAGTTCGCTATGAGGTGCAAAAAAAAACAATTGGGTGATTGTGGATTGTAAAAGGAGCAGAACACACACACACACACACACACACACACACACACACACACACACACACACACACACAAACACACACACACAAACACACACACACACACACACACATTCTTCGTCACCTACCTATGCATTTTTCATCAAAATTGATGTCATTTTTCAATCTACGTTCAATTGTTTTACAAATGAGTCATCTACTGAATCCTTTCATACTGTCTGATAACCGTTTCGATGGCACAAACCTATACAATTTAAACATTGGAAGATGTTTAAAGAATTTCAAATTTTTTTATTCAAACTTCGCTGTGACGAAACCTCCTAGAGATTGGCGAATGTCACGAAAAAAGCTTCACGTGAAATTTCGAATGGTATGCTTGGTGAAATGGTACATTTTTTTCGAGGTGTATGGTAGATCAAGAAATTTGACAAAAACCTCTGTGGCATAATCTAAGAAGGGCTAAAAATAACAGATGTATATGTAATAGTGTCAAACCGTTGGTTTAGGGATTAACCCTATCAAAACCACCATAGTCGCTTTTACACGTAAAAGAAAATTGGACCACAGGATGATGATAAAACTCAATAATACTGTGGATAGAAATGAAGAAAGAGGCCAAATAACTATGCCGTCACATTAGACCAAAAAAACTGGCATTTAAGGAACATATCGGCAAGAGCTATATCAAGAAAGCGGCATGAGCTTACGGTGTGCAGAAAAATAGCGGGAAAAAATTGGGAATGCCGGAAAATCTGCTCTGTATATACACCATGATGACCTTTGTTACATTCGGCGGCATAGCGTGGGACGAAAAAATTAGAACAAATAACACAATGAAGAGCACTCATAAAAATACAGACGTGCATGCATCTGAATAAGGGGAACGATGACAACATGTCGCACAGCTGGTATGGAGATAATGAGTACAACACAGAAAACTGTCATTAGTATTATCAACGAGAAACCTCCAATAGGAATAAAACTAAAATGGAGAGATAGCAACTGTTTAATGAAAGACCATCCGCTATTCATGGTCCCAGAGATGATATGAACAGGAAATTCGATTTTAATCAACGTTTCCAAATAAACTTAGGTACCAAAAAAGAATGGCAAGGAAAGAGAACACCTCCCGTAAGAAAGGCACCGTTTACTGGTACACAGACGGATCTAGAACGCAAGAACATACCGTCCTGGAACCAAATACTCAGATTCCATGGGACCAGTATCTTCCAGGCTGAGGTCCATGCAATCAAGAGATGTACCCAATTCAATTTGAATGAAGGGTACAAAAACAAGAATATAGGCTATCGTGTCAGATAACGAAGCAGCCATCAAAGCGCTAAGTTCAAACATCATTAACTCTGATCTGTGATCTGTGGGGCTGAATCTTGTATAATAGAAAAGAATATATACAATATAAACAAAATAATATATTTAAAAAAGGTTCTTCTTGTATGGAACAAACAAGGTATTTGCAGTATACGAGAAGCTTTCTTCTTCGTGTACAACAGTAATCATTTAACCAGCCAATATTAAGAGATTAAATTTTTTTTAAAATCAAAATTAACCAAATGAAATTATAGACATATATACCTTAAAATTTCTCACTATGGCACAAAAATTAAAATTGAATATATCCTTCTGCCAGTGTACTCCTTTCATGATTCAGCCTTTTCTCCTCCTCTCGATGAAAACTGGTCAAAAATGAATAGGGACATTTGTAATTTATTCTTATTCTATTAATTTTAATTAAATTAACCGACATGTTCTTGTTAGTTGGATAAAGCAAAATAGAAAATACAAACCAAAAACAAACTAATGTTAATCCTCATGTTTTAATAACGGATTTACTTCGCTAAACATGAAGATTACTCATTTTGAAAACGAAGACATTTTCTCGTCTATTCTCCGTTTTATTCCAGTTGTATTCTCTTTAACCAAGGAAAGACAAAATCTAGAACCAGAAATTCGTAATATTATTGTAAGAAGGAGTCATCGGGGTCACCGGCAAGTGGATATCGAAGAGGTAGTTGGCGTTTCTCAGAGCGTGGTCTCTCGGGATTTAGCCGAGAGACTTGAAGTGCCAATAAGAGGCCTGGTAATGGATCTCAGCGCATTATGACGCTAAGGGAGGACAGAAATATTGTCATTGCTGCAAGACGGAACCCTTTTCGTGTGCCAGCCAGATCTAAATGAAATACAACATGTTTGGCAAGGTCGTTATCAACAGAAACGATTCGTAATCGTTAGGGGAAGTCTTTACAGTGCTAGAAGACGCCGAAGAGTCAACCGAGTTCTCCCTTCAGTGCAGTTTGTTGTACTTCATATTGTTGAAGGCAACCTCATCGCAGTCCGTTATGCCCAAGAAATTATCGAGAAATACATCCCTTAAACCAGAGATCTCATTGGCAGAGATTTTCTATTTCTGGATGACAATGCCAGATCTCATAGAGGCAGAGTTGTTCATTACTGTTCAGAAAACCTGGGGATTTCTCATCTGCCCGTACCCCCATTGAAACTACCCAATCTCTAGACTTCAATCCCATTGAGCACATGTGGGATGCGTTGCAGAGAAGGCTTTTCGGACACCATCCGCAGCCAGTTGACCTGCAGCACCTGTGGTGTGAAATTTTTTATGAAGTTAGTTAGACAATCTTATTAACATTATGCCTAACAGGTGCACAGGAGGTTTTAGCTAGCAGAGAACGTTATCCAATGTGTCCAATAAAAAAATGGATTTAAAACCTTTTAATTTGCTATTTTTCAAAATCCCTTAATTAAATTTTCCTTCAGTACAAAACAAAATAATTTCTAGTACATTTTAATGCAATTTACAATAAAAATGCTAGGAAAATGAAATACTTCAAAATTGGCAATATACCCCTATTCATTTTTGGGCAGTTTATTTGCGATGATCGTCCCCTCTCTTCCTCAGTGCAGATTCCTATCTGAGAATCTTATCACAGATCGTGCAGAATTGCAATACTAAATTAAACAGGTTAGGTATGCAAAACAAAGTCACCCTCTGCTGGGTCTCAGGACATGCGGGAGAAGAAAGCAACGAGAAAACGACGCTATGGCAAGACAAGGGGCTTTATGCTGCTTACAGGACCCGAGCCTTCAGTGGCATAGGAATCCACACTTTTAATGAACACCTCAGGCAGAAGGATAAAAGAAAATGAGGGAACAATCAAACTCACTCATTGGACAACGAACCAAGAACCTTCTAACAAACTTTGGATATAACAGAATACTCAAACGAAGCAAGAAAAAACTGCGAATCCTTACAGGATTCTTAACAATACGCTGCGAACTAAATGGACATCTGAAGAAGACTGGCGTAACACAACACGGCAAGTCCAGATCTGCAAAGAAGCAGAGGAAACACCAACACAGCTACTAACAAACTGTGGTGCCTACACAACTACATTTGCCCACAGGAGGAACTGTTTTTGGGACGGACAATGTAAACTTAGAAGAAATTCATCCACCATAAGTCATTAAGTAATCAAGTTCCTTGATGAACTAGGACTTACCGGTGGGCCATAAGCATTTACATTTTACAATTTTTCAACGTCCCTTTCTTTTTTATGATATATGTATGTGCTTTTTTTCCAAATCAAGTTTAAAAAAAATTATAATATTTTTTCATTTATAGAAGGAAAAATGATATTTGTTTTAATGAACTCTCACTAAATCAATATGTTAAAAATCTAATTGTTTACGTTTTATGTAAATTATAAGTTTATAACTAAGCAGCAACTGCGATGATGGTCATGGACCAAGCTTTGTCTAATTATAATGTTTCAGATTGTTATTATACCTTGTATAAAAAATTAATAAAGGCTATCTAACTATCTAAGTCAGTAAAACATTACTACAATCGAAATACTTAACTGATAACTGTTACTAATTGTGTAATTGCATAACTGATAACTGTTTACAATGGTATTTTGCTGAACGCTAAGTTCCATGAGAAAATAGGGGAAAAATTTTCAGAAATAGGGCTTTATATAAAAGAACAAAGAAGGAATAAAAAAAATTGATTTTTCACAAAACCCGTAAGAGCTTTTAATATAAACATTAGCTTTTTTTGTACGATCTTAAGAATGATTCAATCATTTCCAACGATAAAACCCAAGTATAGTCAATATCAAGAAAGTTCGACGAGTAATAGAGCAACTGAAAGTAGGAAACAGAACTGCAAGTGGATTTCAAAAAATTTGAAATATAAATTTGAATATTTTAGGTGCCCATTTATTTGTGACATTATTGGAGACGGATTTCCAATTTCTCAAGTAACACTTGTGTGAAAAGCGGCTGGGGGATTGGAGTTAATAAGAGATGAAAGAGGATCAGTCCGTTTCGAATTCGGCACAAATCCACTTCAATAATTGGATTTTGATAAAAATATCCTCACCTAACGAAACCTTTTTGACGTCTAATTTCTGATTTCTGCACAAAAATATCGCTGGATCATCGTGCTAAACTGAAACTTAAGCAGGCGAAGACAAAGGATCAAAAAGATAATCCGTCCTCTGGCGAAACCAGGAAATGTGAAGATTGACGAACTTTAACTTAATTTTCTTATGTGCCAAATGAAATCTACTTAAATATTTGGTGTTGCGTCAAAGAAACTTAATTACAAATTTGACTCAAGGGACGAACATAAATTGTTGAACCAAGTTTTTCATTAAACTGAACGTCATCTGGAAGGTGGAGGTGTCATAGTGTGGGATGACATAACGGCATCAAGTCTGTTCCTTCTTGTAAGAATCTCTTGAAGTGTTAACAACCAGATTTACGTAACAACCGTCTGGTAGTGTTATCTTGTAGAAGACGAAGATTTCCAGACTGTTGCTTGTGATTTTTAAAAGATAAAGTCCCTTGTCACGTTTCGAAATCTATGAGACAAGGGCTGACAGAAAATTGACAGAGACTCGGGTATAGGAACTCCGGTAAATTTTTTTGGTAAATTAAAGTAAGTAAACAATTTTTTCAATGAAGATTGAGGCTTGTGATTGATTCAGAAAATTCAAATAAACATATACCATCGAATTATTGTATTTGTAAAAATAATCAAGACTTAAAATTTAAGTAAATTGGAAAGTAAAATTGTGTTTGAAGTGAGGCACTCCTATTTATAATATTCCACCGACATTTATTTTTTTTAAAAAAACATATCAGAGATTATTTTTGTGGGCTTAAACTGAGCTAAGCCGCAACGACCAAAGCAGTCAATTATAACTTTTTATAAACGCATATTATTCAGAACTTGTTTCATTAAAATAATACATTTTAAGGGTTATATATAGATTTTCCAGCTCTAATTCAAATTTCCCAAACAAAATTGAATTTTTCTTTAAGCAAATTAAACTTTCTCAAATCAAATTGAACCTGTTCTAACCAAATTGAACTTTTTGAAATGCAATTGATCTTTTTCAAAACCAAAGTTGTTCAAGACCAAACAAACTTTTTTCAAATCAAACTGAAAATTTTCTAACCATACTTGAGCATTATACTACCTTAACTGAAGTTTTTTGTAGAACAGATCAAACTATTGCTGTTTTTTTTTCCAAATAAATTAAGTACAGTCTTTTACCAATCGAATTATACTTTCTAAAAAACAAAATCAATCGGTTCAAGAATAAAACGCATTGTTTTCAAAACCAAATTATACATTTTTCCTAACCAAGTTGAACTTTTTCCAGAAATCAACCTATTATTAATTTCCAAACCAAACTAATATTTTTTCAAATCAAATTATCTTTTCTCGATCAACTTATGCTTTATCAAAACCAAAATCAATATTAATATCTTATATTATTATTTCCAAATCAAATTGAGTCTTTTTCCAATCAAATTGTATTTTTTCATAACTAAAATCACCCTGTTCAAAATCAAAACGAACTTTTTTCAAACAAAATTGAATCTTTTTCTTAACCAAATTGAACATTTTTCAAGATAAATGGAACGTTTTACAAAAATAATAATAATAATAATCAACCTTTTTGCTAATCAGATTAAACTTTTTTCAATCAAATTGCACTTTTTCAAAACCAAAATCAATATATTATAACGCATATAAAAGCGAACTGTTTTCTAACCAAATTACGCTTTTTCCAAACCAAATTTTACTAATTTAATTTTTTTTAAACAAAATCAACCTGTTCCAAATCAAATTGACTTTTCAAAAACATAACGAACCTATTCCAGATCTTTTTTTTTTCAGACCAAATTGAACTACTTTTTGAAACCAAATTGTAATTTTTTCTAAACAAATTGAACCTATTCCAACAACAAAACAAATTAGTCTTTTCCAAAATCAAATTAAATTTTTTTCCTCTCAAATTGTGATTTTTCAAAAGAATATTAAACTTTTTTCTAACGAAATTGAACTTTCTTGGAACCAAAATCCACTTGTAACAAATCAAATTGATCTTTTTTAAGTAAAATTATACTTTTTACAATACAAATGCTGATATTTCAAAACTGAAACCAACTTTTCCAGGTCAAATTCATTTTTTCTAAATCATCGCAAATGTTTTCAAAGTCTAATATTTCCTAACCGAAATCACCCTTTTCTGTATCTGTGTATATTTATTTTATTTTATATTACTATTTATATTATTTTTTATATAAACTTAACTAACATAAAGTCTATGTGTCCATAACTTTAAGAAACCCATCATCAGAGTTAAATAGCCTATAATATTATTTTTAACGTTTATAAGTTTAATTATAATAAGAATTGTTTAATAAATTAAAATGATGTAATAGGTTATAAATAAAATTTTGCAGCATCTGCGGCAGATTTTAATGTTTAAACGAATTTATTTATTTATTTTTTTGTTACTGAGAAAATAGTTTCATTTTAAATTTGTATTCGTGTCAGAAGTTTTTAAGTTTCTTACTACAACTTTTTAATATTTTAACTTAGCAGGGTTTTTCTTTAATTTGATTTAACGTAAACTCTTAAGACGTATTATTTATGTATATGCATTAATTTAAAAAGTTTTAAAGGTTATGGTTGATTTTGGCCTGTTATAAAAGTAACAAAAGGTAAGTTATAAGAGAATTGGAACGAACTTTATTAATTTAGCATATCATTTATATGTATGTGTATCCCCCCTTGGTAGCAGTTTGAACGTCCTTGACCATTCTGTTCCGCATATTTCTTCTAAATGTTCAATACATGCTCCCAACCACCGGTTTATAGATAAATGAAACGACCGACCAAGATGATCAAGGACGATCATACAGTTAACTCGAGGACCAACCCACAGAACTTGGTAACTGATATTTCTTTATTCCTCTCCTTCCAGAACTCCCAATTGGCAGGAGAGAGGGGATACTTAGTCGGCAACGTTAGGCAGTCCAGTGTTAGCAAAGTGCCAGAGAGGAAGACAATGCCCTTTGCTAGGTGAGTGAAGTTGTGCATCATTTTATACGTTATAGTTCATTTACATCCTGGTAGAAAAAATTACATTTGTCGTTTTAAAGTCTTGTATAAAGTCAAACAAGTTTTGTGTACTACTCTATATTTTTTAATATTTTTGTCTTTCTTTTATACCTATACATTATTTCAGAATATTATATCAACGATATTTATTGCCTTAAGATCGAAAATAATTATTAATAATACTAATAAAATTGATTTTTACTTTTAAAAACTTGACTTTTAAAGAGCTGTCCTCACCCACACATCAAGCTGTTATGCTATTCCACCCCCACCCTCCGATGGCGACAATAACATCAGCAATTAATTTCTATCGAGTTCACGTAATAATTAAACTTTTGCGTCCAATCGCTGAATAGTTTCTGGATAATGAAATAAAAAAGTAGCATCAGGTACGTTTACACCAACATCCTTAAGATTACATAATTGTTTCTCGTTCGATCCAGATTGTGATACCATTAAAAATACAATTTAGGCCAGTCGCGGTTGACACACTGACACTTAACTTTGGGACAAAGCCCGTGTATGTGTCCGGCATGCAGATGAAGGGTGTCCATATAGAGATCGAGTAGGAAACCCGTATAAAAATTACCATTTTATGTTAAATGTGTTGTGATCGTGTATTTATTGGCGGGAATGTGTAACGTAAGAGATGACGGAGTATTTAGCACCACATCTATCCCCAATTAGATTAGTTATGTAGTTTGTATATTGAGTGATGGATGAATATGGAGTAGTCCGACGCCCTACTTGATTGAACGGTAGATAAAGGAAAATGAATTTAAAAATGAGAACGATTCTGAGCATCGACATTTAGACACGCATGAATACGTGATAAAGAAAAATCATGAGTTATGGGCTGAAATTGATAAATCACAAACCCAACTTCGAAATAGGAAAATAAAATTAACTTAAAAATGTTTAACCTCTTCCAACTTTAATTACCCATTTCACACACCAAATTGAACTTTTTCCAAACCAAATTGAATTGTAAAAATATTAATTTGACTTTTTCACAACCCAATTCTAATATTTCAAAACAAAAATCAACCTTTCCAGATCAAATTGATTTTTTCTCCAATCAAATTGAACTTTTTTCATGCCAACTTGAATTTTTTGCTAATTAAATTATACTTTTATCGAAATCAAATTTAATTTTTGCCATATTCAAATTGATTTTTTTAAACAAAATTTAAATTTTTCCAATGCAAAATTAACATTTCAAAACCAATTCCCCCTCATTCAAATTGAGCCTTTCCCAGACAAATTGAACATTTTTATCAATTATAACTTTTTACAAATCAAATACTAATTTTCTACACTTCTTTCATACCGAATTCAACCCTTTTTAGATCAGTTCGACTTTTTTCTGTTTATATTTCAAATACAACTTTTTAACAAACCAACTGTTATTGTTTTTATCAAGTTATTGTTAATTGAGTAATATTTTCATATTGTTATATTGAGTAAATATTTTCATAAAAATTGGTACACGTGATTCTACATTCAAAAAACTCAACGAAAATAATCTTTAGCATTTCATGTATATCATGTAATAATATAATATACTCGAAGACAAAAAATCTGACGCTTGTATTTATTTGTTTATTTTTCATAATAGCTAAGCATAGAGATTACTAGTTCACTTAAAAAACAAAAAAATTAATTGTGTTTCTAATCTTTTTACACTCTTTAGATTAAAAAATAATGAAAATACGTTCAAGTTCATCCTTCCCAGAGCCTTCTTTGATGAAACAATAAATTTTAGTAAAAAATTTACTTTTTTTTTTTTCTTAAAAGCATGGTTTTAAGGCGAGAAACTCTCGCCCGGGCAGATGGTTTGGCCAACTAAGGACAACTTTTCCGTTATATAGTACAAGGTCTGAGTGTGCGCCACGCTCTAACGTCCACGATGGTCTACAGCGGTTTAGGACCACCGGAAACTCGATCGAAAAGAAGGTAGTGGTCGACCGCGATGTACGAGGGCTAGAGGCGATTGCTAAAGTGCTCTAGCGCACTACGGAACCGTTTAATGGCTTCTGAGCAGATGACCGGGACCGTGTGTGGAGAAGACGTGGAGAACGCTTTGTTACAAGTGCCAATCGTGGGTCACAGCCTTTTCAAAGTCAGTCAATTTTGTATGGGGTGGAATCGATGTCACATATGCATCCCATAGAACACTTTTGGGACATGATAAAGAGACTGGTTAGACATCGTTCGCCTTCCCCAACAAGCGATGAACAGCTTTAAAGTGCACTTGTTGAAGAATGGGATTATGTTTCTCAAGACGAAATCCGATCGCTTATTTACTCGTTGCCTTGGATACTTTAGGCCCTCCGCGATTTAATTTAAATTTAACCCTAATCTCTAATTTTAAATTTAATATTTTGGTGAATTCTCTACAAACCGTCATAATTAAATATTTTTTATCGTAACTCATCAATTTCTGATGTCGTTTAATTCGGTTTACATTAAAATAAGTATGCTGCAATTAGTATAACGATAAAAATGTACATAGTTTGAAATAAACATTTTTTACCTGAAAACTTCAACATTTTCATAAACCGTTATGTGTTTAGCGGTCATAATATACCTATTTAATTATTTCAATTAATTATACTTTTTATCTAAAGTCTTGGTAATTTTCATAAACCTTGAAACCCGTGATTGTAGGAGATAGAAAATAGCTCAACGAACATAATGTTTAGAATTTCATACTCATATGTGTCATGTAATAATATAATATAATCGTTAAATTTTACAAGTTCAGCCAAATCAAACTTTTTGGAATTAAACAAAAACTAATCGAACTTTTTCGATTTTGCCGAAAATTTCAATATTGCCGACTCAAATTCAACCTTTTTTCGTTCATATTGACTTTTTTATAATCCATTAAACAATTATTAAACTATTTTATGAGGTCTTTGTGGATGGTTAGTAACATAGAAGGGAGCGTTGAAGATGCGACGGAGGACTTTTGATTGAAAGGATTGGTATCTTTGGTTGTTGGATGGCTTGATCCCACAGCTCGACTCCGTAAGTCCAAATCGGTCTGATTAGTGTTTTGTATATTTTAGTATGTTGTGTGTACTCATTGTGGATTTGGCTGGCTCTTGTATTCATTTAGCCGCCGTGTAGCATCCGCCACCGTGTGCATCAGTCGAAGATTAGGTCTAGGTGGTCTTGGGTTACTTTTGCTACTACGATGGGGTCAGAATGTGAACAGAGGATTGCGGTGTCGTCCTCAAAGGTCATGATCTGGGTCCAACAATATGTAGGAATGTCAGCGGTGTAGACTGGGTAAAGCATTGGTCCTAGGATTCTCCCTTGGGGAAGACCATAATGAGCTTGATGTGTTTAAAGTCAGAGGCAACCTTGAACCAGCGATCCGAAAGAAAGGACTTCAAGGTGAGATAGTAGATGTGGAGAACCATAATTTGTAATTAATAATTAGTAATTAATTGATTTTTAATACTATCAGATGTCTGGATCTGTCCCAATTTTTGAGAGGTTTATTTATTTTCCATTCCAGTTTATTTTCTTATGATTCGTGCTTATAATGGGTACGGTCTTCAACAAATCGTTCGCATTTGTTTGTTTGTTTCACGTTTGTTGTTGTTGATTTCTTCATGTTTCGTTTGCTCCCTTAAACGGGCGTAAAGCGCTACTTTCGAGATTATCGTTCGTACTGGAGAGAAAATTGTTACTTTTTTCGCGAAATAAGCCCTCTCAATTAGTAAAAGCAACGGGTTTTGAAAAACCGAGAGCTTTTTCCAAATCAGATTATACTTTTTCAAACTAAATGTAAATACTTTCCATATAAAATTATAATTTTTCAAACTAAATTTTAATATTTCCAATCTGAACTTAAATTAAAGACTTTTTCCTTCTTCAAAATGTTTCTATTTTCACTAATACCAGTACAACTTAAATAAAATTACATTGGCTTTTGATATTTTGTTCTTTTTTTATATTTTTGCATAGAAAAGAATTCTGTAAGGAGTTCTTTTAAATATCTACCGTAGTCTTTGACCTAGCAAAATTTTTGATTTATTAAAAAACTTATTTAATGACTCATCTTTTAGTAAATGATAAGATCTCTTTTTAAGAGTACGCCATCAATAGCAACTCCATCTTTCTTTTAATAGTTTTGTCCTCATATTTAAAATATCCATTCATGGACACGAAGGACAGGTGTTCCAGATAAAATGCAATAAGGAGATCTGGATACTTTGAAGAGATTTCATTTAATATAGATAGAGATGAATACACATGAATATTATGTAAATAGTTATTGAACATCAAAGAAAATTATAGTATAATCTCTCCCTCTTTGATCCTTTGTTATGAATTCTTCACATTATATTTATTCTCATCTGAAGAAAACAAGAAGGCAGAGAGAAAGGATACTATAGGTCTAAGGATAATGTTTTATTCGTATTAAAAACACCTTTAAACGATCCTAAAAATTTTTAAAAAGACCCCCAGATGATCCATTAAAGGCTGATCCATTAAGGGAGGGTGATAAAAAAAAGTCATCTGCTTAACTTTGATTTAACTTAAACTTTCACAAGATAAAAGTACCTTATACATTTTTATTTACAATTTTTAGAATTAAAAAATTTTATTTTGTTTTGTTTATAAAAACTAAAAACGTCGAATTTCAAATATAAAAGAAAAAGAAAAATTTGGAAAAATGTCAATTTGGATTGAAAAAAAGTTCAATTTGGCGCAACTAGAAAACGTTAACGATTATATTATACAGACATAAGGAATTCTAAACAATATTTTTGTTTATAAAATCATTTTACCCTATTGTAAATGAATTTGAAATATAAACTTGAATTGATTTAGAAAAGGTTGAATTCGGTAGATAATGAAAAAAGTTAAATTTGAATGGAAAAAAATCCACTTGGTTTTGATAAAATATAATTTTATTTCATAAAATCCACTACGGCTCGAAAAAATTCAATTTAACTTGAAAAAGCTCAATTCAATGGGAAAAAAATTAATTTTATTTTGATAAAAGTATAATTTGATTGGAAAAATGGAATGCTGTTTGATAAAACTCAATTTAGCCTGATAAAAGCTCAACCTGTATGGGAAAAAATCAATTGGGTTTTGATAAAATTATGTTGATTTGAAAAAAAATTTCAATTCAGCTTGAAAAAGCTCAAAAGCTTGAAAAGAAAAAAATCAATTTGATTTTGGAAAGAAAGTATAATTTCATTTGGAAAAGGTTCAATTGGGCTTGAAAAAAATTTGAATTTGAATGTGACTAAAATGAAATTTCGTTTTGAAAAAAGGATTATTTCATTTGGAAAAATGTTCAATTTGGCTTGAAAAAAAGAGAAATTCGGCTTGAAAAAGTTCTATTTGAATAGGAAAATCATTCCTTTGGTTTTGAAATAATAATAATAATAATATTTGATTTGAAAAAAGTATAATTTTGCTTGAAAAAGTTAAATTTGAATAAGACGAAAATTCTATTTGGATTTGAAAAAAGTAAAATTTGGTTTAGAGAAATGATCAATTTGACTTGAAATAAGCTCAATTTATCTTGAAAAAAGGCTCAATTTGAACAGAAAATAAATAAATTTGGTTTTGAAAAAAGTATAATTCGGTTGGGAAAAAGATTAATTTGATCTGGAAAGGTTGATTTTTGTTTTGAAATATTAGGATTGTGTGTGTGAAAAATTACATTTAATTTTGTTACAATTCAGTTTGGTTTGGAAAACGAAAATTTGATATGTGAAAGGTTTAATTGGACTTAGAAGAGGTTAATCATTTTTATGTTAATTTTTATTTTTCTATTGCGAAGTTGGGTTTGCGGTGTATCGATTTCAGCCCATAACGCATGAGTTTTACCGCACATTCAGATAATTAAACATATGCTCATGCTCAGACTCTCACTCATTCTTAAATACATTCTTCCCTAGCTACCGTTCGATCAAGTAGAGCGTCGGAGGATCTCATATCCATCACCCAATACTCCAACTATTCAACTAATCATACAAATGTAATTAATTAAGTAAGAGAACAGTTTAATTTTTAAGTTTAATTTTATTTAGAAACGGTTGTATCGCGTGAAAAAATGTTAAATTTGACTTTGAAAAACTTCTCTTTGGCTTTGAAAAAGTGTAATTCTGTTTAGGAAGAGAAAAGTAAGGAAATTATTGAAATACCTGGTTACATTGAAAAAATGCAAAAAATTTATTTGAACTCGTTTCAAATTGTATGTAGGAAGACGCTGGCGGGAAAGTAGAAAAATTATTAACTTGTACCATTTTGAATCAGTCTACCACGGGCTAATTACAATAAAGGGTGGTTTAAAAATGATAACATTCCGACAAAAGTCAGTTTCTTCTCGGCAGATATCAGCCGAGTGGGATGTGTAGGAAAATAAGTAGGAAGGATCCCACGTCCGAGGGCAATGGTCTCACCAGCCCACGAGTTACTACCGTTTAAGGTCTTACAGAACCTGAAGCGTTTTCATCTACTTTTACAGAATCTAAGATTTATAGCAAAACTTTTATGGAACAGATTTTCTATAAATAAAAATTTCTGGATTTAGTTGCATTGTGGTTACTGGTAGTAATGCAAATATCTTTAAAAAGCCATCGCGTACAATGAACTATGATAAATTTTCATAATTTGGACATGATTCTTCAGCTCCTTGCCTTTGTGTGACTTTACCTTTGGTTCTATTTTTAGTGAGAGTGCGTATGTTTGTCCCATCTTTATTTCAAAATTTTATCTTTGGTGGTCTTCATGACCCAGATCGCGCGGTTACTAAACATATTTCACTTTCAACCTTTGGCATTTAAACAGTGACGACACTAAAAAACTGAAAGATCATATAAATTATAATGTAAACAAAATCTTTAAGGATATTTTCAATAATTAAATCGAAAATTTTCAAAGAAAATCTGTTTAAAAAAATAAACTTCGTATGTATTTAAACTTTAACATTTTCATAAATCTTGAAACATGTGATTGTAGGAGATAATAACTAGCCTAATAAACATAATTTTAGGGTCGGTGGCCGCAACGGTTAAGGCGTTCACACGGCGCTCATCTCTGTAACGTAAGGTCCCGGGTTCGAATCCAGCGGCCCTGCATTCGAATCCGACCGGTTCAGTTTTGCAAGTTAAGCCAAATCAAACTTGTTGGAACACACAAACGAATTCAACTTTTCCAAAACAAAATTTCAATATTGCCAACTCAAACTCAATCTTTTTTTAGTTCATATTGAATTTTTTTACAAGCGAAATGAAACAATTCTCAACCATATTATATGGTTGATGATATAATTAATACTATAAACAATATATAACAAGAATATTTTCAAATCATTAAGCCAAAATGTTTCATATAAAATCTGTTAGAAAAGAAACTTCGAATGAATTTATACTTAACATTTTCATAAACCTTGAAACATGTGATTGTAAGAAATAGTAACTAGCTCAATAAACATAATCTTTAGAATTTCTTAGTAGGACATATCACATGACAATATAATAGTTAAATTTTACAAGTTAAGCCAAATCAAACTTGTTGGTATTGAACATAAACTAATTGAACTTTTTAAAAACCAATGCTTTTTCAAAACACAATTTCAATATTGCCGACACAAATTCAGCCTTTTTTCCATTTCATATAAACTTTTTTACAACCCAAATGAAACAATTCTCACGACATATTATATGATTGGTGATATAATTTGTTTATGTATTATGTAATAATTCAACACATCCAAAATAATAATAATATGTACATTATTGATTTTATTTTCGCGCGTGTTAAATGAACATATGTACCAACTATCAATAAATATAATAGCATATTTCCTGTGATGGTCGAAACGGCCAACAAAATAGTTTCTGTGAATGAAATTGCCTGTGACATAACATGGAGAGCCATGCAGTAAATTATTTTCTTTTAAGACTATAAGTCGGTAGGCGTCTGTCGTAATCGGTCATCCTGAGCGTTCCTCTTCTTTCAGAGGAAATCTCCAAAACCTGTCAAACCACATCGGGGACATTCGCTCTCGACCGGATTTTCTTCAAATACCGACAATTTCTTTCGAGCTTTATACAGACAAAATGACTGATTTTGATCTAATTATAATAGATAATTAATATTCCAACAAACTTTATAATACAATGCGATCGACAATAAGTAACATACTTGATGTAAGGATGACCACGATTTCAAGAGTTCGCCTGTTATGTTGTTACATGTTGTTTAATGTTCAAACTGCGAATTGGCTCAATTTCTCTTTACGATTAATATATACTCGGTTATTTTTGTTAACTTTAAATTGTAATAATTATAAATTATAATGAGTTTTCCAGACTACGAGTTGAATGTAAACAGTATACTTTTTCCACATCGAAAAAAACTTTTTCCAAACTGAATTCAAAACTCTACTTTTTATCATTCAATATTTTCTAAACGAATTTTTTTTTTAAATCAACTTTTTCTACTTCGAATTCAACATTTTTATCTGAGATACAAAATAGGTAAACAGAAGTAATAATGCTTGAAATTTTATAAAGTTGTATGGATAAATTCATAGTTATTTTTATTCAATTAATTAATTTTAATTTATGTAACGTTTTGGTTGAAATGAAAAAAGTTAATGCCACGAGCGGGATTCGAACCCACGACCTTCGGCTAAATAAGCCGCTGCTCTACGACGAGAGCTATCGTGACTTCGATCCACTCGGACACCAACTCCCCATCTCAACCTAAAACCTTTCGAATTTTCCCTCCTTTTTGCCATTTTTCAATTCGAATGATAGTGAATTTAATGAATTAAAATGAGGTATACTTTACTAAAGCTCTCCGGGGTCATTTCACTTGTCGCCGAAAATCAAATAGATTACACGATTACATTTGAAAAATGACAAAAAGGAGGGAAAATTCAAAAAGTAGGTTGAGATGGGAAATTAGTGCCCGAGGGGATCGAAGTCACGATAGCCCAAATGGTAGAATAGCAGCGTTTGAAGCCGAAGGTCGTGGGTTCGAATCCCGTTCATGACTCTGACTTTTTTATCTCAACTTAAAACCTTAATTAATTAAATGTTATTTTTAATATTTATAAGTATTTTATTACGTGTGGTGATTAGTGACCATTAATCGATAATTATTCAGAAATCGTGAGATGCGGTCTGGTGTGATGTAGGTTTCAGAAAAACATTTTCTTTATCGTGCCAACGTTTCGATCTTTATTGAGATCATCTTCAGGGCTCAAAGTGTTTGTCTTCTGTGTAATTGTGCCATTCTTGCGAGTGCCTTCTCAACACGACACGCAAGAATTGCACAATTATACAGAAGACAAACACTTTGAGCCCTGAAGATGATCTCAATAAAGATCGAAATGTTGGCACGATAAAGAAAATGTTTTTCTGAAACCTACATCACACCAGACCGCATCTCACGATTCCTGAATAAGTTTTTATTACTATCTGTTATGAATATATAGGTAAACATATATTATGGGTAAACATAAATAATAATATTTAAACTTTTATAAAGTAATACACATAAATGCGTAGTTCTTTTTATTATTTATAAGTGTTTTATTACTATCTGCTATTTAAAATTACAACATGTAATTAAAGGATATGCATATTTACATAGTTGACTTGTATTGAGAGCGATGTTATCTTCATTATCTTCATTTTTTGATATTTGTGTAATTGCTTATTCTAATAAATCAAATTGTAATACTAATATTCATAAATAAAATATAAATTTTGTATTAATAAAATTTTCGTCGCTTAACGCTATCAAAAAATTGAACTTTTTGAAGCAACTAGTTCGACTGTCCAGAGAGACATTTAAAAATAACTAATTTCTTTTTTTTTATTAAAAACTAATAGTAATATTCCGCTATTAAAAAAACGGTAATTTAGTTACATCAAACCTGTTATAAAATCCGGCTGTGCGTCCAGGGTTACTAATTACCGCCCACTAACTTTCTGAATATTTTGTCTATGATATCATTACCTCTCTTTGTTATAAATTTACAATAGCAGAACAGCATGGTTTTCATCTAACGAATAAACAACCACAAAGGTACGTGCAATTTGTTTTATAATTAAATCTAACCCTTTTTCCCATAAGAATCAAGTTGACATTATATCAACGGATATCAGGACCTTCATTTGAATGCGTGCTTAATTTGCTTTGTCCAAATGTTCGAGGTCTTCATCTAACGTAGTTTCATAGTTATTTGGTATGGATGGCAGCATTGAGTACAAATTAATAATTCTTTGAATACATTTTCGACACAAAATCTTCCAGTGTCCCAGGGCACTCATTTAGGTCCGTGTTCATTATTAATGAAATTCACCCTCATAATATAAACTTCTTGTCCTTTGGTGACTTCGTCGTAATGTCACATAATTAATAATGATACGTTATAATACTTTGCATTTTCTGTTTAATAGGTTTGTGTTTAATATCTGAACTTAATTTTAATGAATGTTTTGCCACATAATTTATATGTAAAAAAGGAGGTTTGGAGAATGTTGTAATAGAAAAAAATTCGAATTGTTTTGGAAAAAGTGCGATTTGATTTGGAAAAAGTTCCCAATGATTTGGCAAAATATTCAATTTTGTTTCAAAAAGTTCGATTTGGTTTGGAAAAAGTTTGAATTAATTTGGAAACGTTCAATTTGATTTAGAAAAAAATTTAACTGATTTAGAAAAAGTTCAATTCGGTTAGGAAAAAACTCGATTTGATTTGCAAAAATATTTAATTTGATTTTTAAAAAATTCTCTTTCAGTTGGAAAAATATTCAGTGGTTTGAAAAAATTTCAATTTAATTTGGAAAAAGTTCAATTTGGTTTGGAAAAGGTTGAATTTTGTTCGGAAAAAGTTCGATTTGATTTGGGAAATGTTCGAATGGATTCGAAAAAAGGGCAATTTAGTTTGGAAAGTCAGAATTAATTTGGAAAGTTAGTATTAATTGGTTTAGAAAAATTGCTAATTGTTTTAGAAAAAGTTCAATTTGGTTAGGAAAAAGCTCGATTTGATTTGGAAAAATACTCACTTTGAATTAGAAAAAAATCTATTTGATTTGGAAAAATATTCAGTGGTTTGAAAAAAAATTCAATTAATTTGGAAAAAGTTCAATTTAGTTTTTAAAAAGTTCAATTCGGTTTGTAAAAAGTTCAATTTGGTTGGGAAAGAGTTCAATTTGATTTGGAAAAAGTTCGAATTGATTTGCAAAAAGTTCAATTTGGTTTGGAAAAAGTTCGAATTAATATGTACAAGTTTAATTGGTGTACAAAAAATTGTAATTGATTTGGAAATTGGCTTTTTGCCTGTCCATTTTGATATAAAAAAGCATAAATAAAAACATACTTGTCGTTTGTTACAGAAATGCCAACGTGTCTGTCCTACACGTGAGGAGTGTTTCGGAGCCATGGGAAGTTAAAAGCAGTGTGTATTCAGCCCCGAATTACGGATACGATAATTATGCAACCAACTCTTACAACAGAAGAATAGGAAGAGCTGGGAGCTTAGGCATAAATGAAAGTAGCAGAGAATTGTCT
The DNA here is from genome assembly GCF_000648675.2 of Cimex lectularius. Taxonomy (NCBI): domain Eukaryota; kingdom Metazoa; phylum Arthropoda; class Insecta; order Hemiptera; family Cimicidae; genus Cimex; species Cimex lectularius. The sequence continues at coordinate 1,575,107 of NW_019392692.1, forward strand.
CCCGTTCGATGGCATGACAGAGAGGTTGACGGTGTCTTTCTGGGACGATCCGGATGGGTTCAAGTACAACAGGGTGCTCAAATCAATAGGGAACCTCCGGTTGACTCTCATCCACAGCAACATGTTACTAGAATTAAAATGGCGGACTACCACTGTAGCAAAAGTGAACCGGGAAAATTACAACTTGAACCACAAAGACCCGGCTATTTGCCTCTTCCGGGAGTGTCAGGGAGAAGAGGGAGGGCATCTCCGTCGTCTTTGGATTTAACACGAGAAGAACCTATCACACCACCTCCACCGACGCCGATATTATCACCTCCACCAGCATTTCAGGACATAAAGTACAGATCATCCCCTAGACGAGCACAACCGTTTCTTTCAAGAAGCAATGCCATAGAATTATCCCCTCCTCCATCACCACCTACATACAGGTTATCACCATGTACTTCAATGTCTAGAAAAAAGCTGACACCTTCACCTGTAAACTTCCCTCAGACAAAATCTTTGGAAGAAAGCGTAAATAGGCGGATTATGTTCCAAAAGCACGATTCGTCTTCGTCTTCTTCTAGCAGTTTCGGCTTTCGATCGTTGGACAGCGGTTTGATACAACATCCAGTCGTGATGCCGAAGTTGAAAGAGCTGACCGACTCATCCCTCGGTGGTTACGAAGACGGAGACGAAGAATCTCTAACCATGAGCGACTACTCTACGCTGACACTCATAAATTCGCCGGACATCGACAGAATCTCGCCTTCCAGCAAAAGTAAACAGAGAATCAGAAGATCCCCTGGCTCCGACGTCAAAAACGGGTCTCCTTGCTCGTCGTCTTCTTCGAACGATTCAGGTCCTTTCAGGAGAACAGGTTCCTCACAGAGTACCCACAGGGGAAGATCACCGCGTTCACTAATGATGGATCAGCAAATGAACAACGGCCGCCAAAACAGCAGAGAATCCAGAGAAAACAGGGAAAGCAAAGAGAGCAGGGTTCGGCGGTCGAGAAGTCTGCAACTTCCTGAAAGATGTTCACCGTGCCATCCCGGACCAACTGTCCTGCTACCCACCATGACAAGTGGTCGACCCTTGCGACAATCCTTCCATCCTAGTAAGCTATTATTAATTTTATAATTGCCGATCCAGTTGTACGTTTTCATGTTTGTTAGTTTTATTTGAATTTAATGTCATAAAAATTATTGCTGAAATCCCATAGAAAAAAAATCGTATGAAGTTCCTTCAGTTCAGGCTCCAACGTTCCTCACTTAGGCTTCTATAGAAGTTTTAAATATATATGTAAACAATGCATGAAAACTTTCGACGATTGTTAGATTACAATTCAATAAAAGTGTTTTGATGTTCTTCAAAAAACAATTGATGTTAACTTAATACTATAACTCTGTATTAGACCACAAAGTTTAACACAATTTAGACTGTAGTTTGGTCGTCTCTAATCACATGAACTACAGTTCACCGCCTCGCAGACCACACAGTACCACAACGGTTCACTGTTAAATGGAAACTAATGATATATTACGAATTCGAGGAATGCCATTGAAATTGCGGATTTATATAAGTTTCAGCTGAGTTTTGGGTAAATTATATCTCTCTGTTGAATATGTTTAATAAAAAAAAAATATGAAAAGATTGTTTAACAAGGCCAGCCAACCTTCATCAAAGCTTTCCCTTTCTAATTAATTTATTAATTTTAAGCATTAAATCCATTATATTGAGTGGTCTGATTGACCAAATTACTTCTTTCAATTAATTAAGCTTTTTATGTAAGGTTTTGGTTGAAATGAAAAAGTTAGTGTCACGAGCGGGATTCGAATCCACGACCTTCGGCTCAATACGCCGTGGCTCTAACCACTTGAGCTATCGTGTTGAGATGGGGAGTTGGCGTCCGAGTGGATCGGAGTCATGATAGTTCAAGTGGTTAGAACAGGGGCGTATTGAGCCGAAGGTCGTGGGTTCAAATCCCGCTCGTGACACTAACTTTTTCATTTCAACCAAACCTTACATAAAAATGTGTAGAGATTAGTGACCGTTAATCGATAGTTATTCAGATATGGCATTCTCAACACGACACCCAAGGATGGCACAATTACACAGAAGACAAACACTTTGAGCCCTGAAGATGATCTCAATAAAAGATCGAAACGTTGGCACGATAAAGAAAATGTTTTTCTGAAACCTACATCACACCCGCCGCATCTCACGATATCTGAATAACTTACATAAAAAGATTAGTTTATGCACTAAGTTCTAATTTGAAAATAATTTGATAGAAGTTCTCTTTTAAAACGTAAAACGTTAAAAAGTCTCTGAAACTTTTGAATTTGCTTTTGTTGGTTCACCTTTATTAATTGTACTCCGTAACCAGTATCTAATAACTGCATCAGCTATATAATCAAACTATTTGTATTCCATTAGCTTTATATTTGATTAGAGAAATGACTAAATTAAATCTTGATTGTTTGTTCATCGGGTCTTTAGTTTTACTCTGCAACTGTTTAGTTTGCTGGTTGGTTGTAACAGAAACTTAATATAATACAACAAACAATTGTTGTACTAGAACTAGTTTACTTCATATCAAATATTTGGCTTTAATCACATTAAATTTTAGGATCTGCACAATCGGAAGACATGGCTATGGACCCTGATTTCCAACGGGAAACCGAGGAGGAAGCGAGGATAGTTGCTGAATTCGTACAAGGCGTCAGAAGCAGAGATGCCGCGAGGTCTCTGCTAAGGCATCGGTACATAGAACAAGACGAAAAGCTAGCGGGTCACGGCCGGCCGCAAATCCAACAGCCAAGTATGCTACTGGCTCGCAACCAAAAAGGAAGGCCTCTGCAAAGAGGAGTTACAACTCCGAGTGGTCGGCTTCAAGCAGCCGGATGCGATTACTGGCTCCATTGTCCTCACACCAAGCCGCCAACAACGCCTCAGATCTCATCGCCTCTGACGAACATGAGGCTTTCACACAGTTATCCAAATCAGAAAGGGGTTTCGACAGCAAGGGAATACTCAACTAGGTATGTCGTAAATAGTATATTGAATTGTTGGGGGTCATGGCAGTACTGGCAGATTCTGATATACTATCTGATTTGTTTCTTTGTTTTGTTTACAATGGTGTACTTACAATATTATTTGTTTTTCATGCCTCGATAATAAAAAAAGAGATGAAATCTGTTATTAAAACGCCAACGAAATCATTTATCGACAGCTTAGATTTGATGTGCTTTTATTCACGCCGAAAAAAAAACATAAATTCTTGCCTAGGTCTGTTCCTAGATAAAAAAAAGTCTTCAATATGACATGGTATCAAGATCTGTTAGTTAAAAGAAAGTCACTGCTGCTAGACACCTTTTCCCGGATAGTAAAAATAAAATCTTTCAAAATGTGGTAATGCTTTCTATAAAAGGCAAGACACAAAGGTGTACTACAGGGGATCACTCTGGGCCCTATCCTTAATCACATTTGCACATAGGTAGAAATCAGATACCCTGCACATTAGCTGACGAAATTTCAATCTTAAGCAGAGATAAAACACAAGGAACTATATTGGAAAAGCTTTCTTTAAATGTTTCTGAATGCAACTGAAATGTCATGAAAGCCATAAAATCAAAACTCGTCACCTTCACATGTCTAAATGAAATGTGACCTTTGTTCAAAACAGTTTGGGCAGAACACTGACTGCACCGATACGTTGATGATGTAGCAAACTGCGTGAGACACTGCATAATCTTCGTAAGACCTAAAAGGTCGCCTAGGTCTGTTCCTAGATACAGAAGTCTTCAATATGGCATGACCTCAAGGTTTGTAGGGTAAAATAAAGTCACTGCTGCTGAGCACCTATTGCAGGATAGTAAAAATAAAATAAAGTCGCAATATTTCAGATCTAAATGTGACAATTCCTTCTGTAAAAAAACTAGACACAAAGATGACACAAGGCTCTATCTTTTACCATTTTCACTTGGGCCGAAATCACGACACGCAGCTAGCAGACGATATTGCAATTGAAAAGAAATCAAAATAAAACACCAGGAGCTTTTTTGTAAAATATTTAATTGCAAGTTTCTGAATATGTGAGGGGAGGATGGTCAATAATAGGTGGTAGCACTCTGAATATGTGCAAATGAAGTATCATGGATGTAAAAAAAAATCACTTTGTATAACACTCCGTCACATTGACGAAGTAACAAAGTATGTGAGACATCGCATAATCTTCGTAAGACCAAAATTGCCTTATAAGTCCCATTTTGTAACGATTCGGCCGATGTGGCAATCCTGCTGCAAATAGCCTCATAAATAGAACCCGCAAAATTGCTTTCTGCGACGAGCGGTCCGTGGTTTGTGAAAAACTCGATTCTTAAGAAATCTTGAGATGGCAAACCACGCACCAAGTCATTGAACGAAGCTCGATTAGTCTACCTAATGTGAAAGACGTCCATAACTGAAAGATACTCGAATAGAATCAAAATTTAATAAAATACAAATTTTGGTATGATTAAAAATCAATAAATGTAAATAAAAATTATTTTTATGTAAGGTCTTGGTTGTGATGGAAAAAAAACAGTGTCGCGCTCATGACACTAGCTTTTTCATCTCAACCAAAACCTTACATAACAAGAATAATTAATTGAAAGAAGTAATTTGGTCAATTAGACCACTAAACATATTGCATTAGTAAATAAAAATGTTATCAAATGAAAAATCCTGTGAAGAGGAAGGTGTGCACCTGATTACTGGTTACAACTTTTCTCTAATTTGTTAGAATTTATCTAAACAGAAATTTATGTTTTAGGTCCTCACCCGCCTCTTTGGAAAAGGTCAACGACGCTTCCCACAGGCAGAGCCGCGGCAACGACTTTAACGTTCTAGGTCAGGAAGACGGTGAATTCATCAGAAGGCAAAGATACAGAAGATCGCAAGATAGGTACCACACCGACCACTCTTAATGTGTATAGATACATGCTAATATTCTCTTCTTCCAGTAACGATGTATGGCACGTGTCAGCGGACCGTAGCCTCACACGTTCGCCGAGAATCAGGTCTTCTGCAGCATCCACTCCCGAAGATAGACCGGGCTCAGCGCCGGCTGCTCAAAGATCCCGTTACCCTTCAGGACGTGTCGATAATACACAAAGGTCTCTTTCTCTTCCCAAGTGTTTCCAAACGAGTCGAGAACTTCCGAGGCTACCTACCAACCATATGTCTGGGATAAATTACAAGTAAGGAATTATTTTTTTAGTAACTTATGTATTTATGTGCCTTCCTGCCTTCCTCATTTATATGAATATGAGTTGAAAATGATTCTGTAGTTTTGTCGTTTCCGATCATTTTAACTGCCTAAACTTTCAGTTTAGGTATCTGAAACGCGTTTCGTCTTCTCTATCTTTAATGGTGTGTCAGGGAAATAAGCGAAGTGAGTCAAGATTCCAACCAACCCCTGAAGATGACGGGAAACAGAAACGATCTGACAAATCAAAATTATGAGCTTCTCGCCATCTTCAATGGTTTCTACAGCCAAGCCCATTTCAGTCACGTCCACTTACGTCCAACCAAAATACGTCCCTCTAGCTATGAATGTGGTTTCCTAGCAATAACTTTTGCATATTCCTTATTAATTAGTGTTCAGCCTTCTGTTCTTGCTGCAAATTAAACGCTGCACATAGGGACAATTGCGCCCAAAAGGGTCTTGAAATTTAGCCCCTGCGATCAAATAGCTCTTAATTACCACCTAGAAATAATTTCTGCATATTCTTTATTAAGTACTGGTAATTCATTCGCCTGATCTTGCTACAACTTAACTTCAAACACTAACATCTTAACATAACTCAGTGTTATTCAATATCTCGTTTGACTCTTCTCTCATGTTTACCAACCATTATAAATTGTTTATACATTTTAAAAGACGTCCATATAGGCACACCAGCGTCCAAATAGCTATTGATTTCTTGATTGAGAACATTTCCGACCAAACGGAATATGTTACTATTGCTAGGCAACTATGTACTAACTATGTAAGGCTAGGCTACTATTGCTAGGCAACTATGTAAGGAATTTGCAGAAGGTATTGCTAGGTACATAGTTGCCTTCTGCAAATTCCTTATTAAGTATCGGTATTTAATCTACTCTATCTGCTCTTGCTACAGCTTGAATTGAAGTACTCAAATCTTAACTTGTACTCAACTTATTCGACCGTTTTGTCCAATTTTTCACCAATTCTAAATTGTATACAATTTAAAAGGCGTCCACACACGTCGCACCTGCGCCCTAATGGGCCTTGACTTCGGGCACTTCCGTACAGATGGAGATACCTCCCTTAAGTATGAAGGTGGCTTCCTACATTTCATTTATTCTATCTGTTCTTGCTAAATCATAAACTCAGGCATTCAAATTTTAACAGGGCCTTAATTTAGGGCATTTCCGTCCTAGTTGGTCTTCATTAGAGGCAACAGCGTCCAACCAGCATACATCGCTTAGGTCTATATAGTTACCTAGCAATAGCTTCTGCATATTTTTTATTAAGTATGGTAGTTCATCAGCTTGATCTTCTTGCTACAACTTAAGCTAAAACACTAAAATCTTAACATAACTCAGCTTTACTCAATATCTAGTTTGACTCTTCTCTCGTGTTTGCCAACCTATTATTAATTGTTTATACATTTGAAAAGACGCCCACATAGGCACACCTGCATCTAGATTGGTCTTGATTTTTTGATTGGAGGCACATCCGTCCAAGTAGAATACGTCCCTCATGCTACGTGATTATTTAGCAATAGCTTCTGCATATTTCTAATTAAGTACATATCCTCATTAAATAATGGTATTTTACCCATTCTATCTGCTCTTTTACAACTTAAACTCAGCCACTCAAATCTTAGCTAGGTCTGGATTTGGGGTAGATCTGTCCATGATTTGAGTCACTTGGATCCAACCAGCAAACATCGCTTACGTCTATGTGGTTATCTATCAATAGGTCCTGCTTATTCCTTATTCGATATCCATATTAAGTATTGGTATTTCAGCCTTATGTTTTTGTTGCAAACACAAAGACTCGACTCTTCACTTGTAACGGCTCACCTTTATTAACTAACTTTTTCGACTCTTCTGTCATATTTGTTACCAAGTATAAATGGGGGGGTCACACAGACGCAGTTGCTACCAGACAAGTCTTGATTTGGGTGCTTCCGTCCAAATGGGTCTTGATTTGAGACACTTGGATCCCAATCCAACCAGTAAACATCGCTTACGTCTATGTGGTTACCTATCAATTCTTGCTGGTTGTTTCTTCTTTTTCTTTATTGGTTCTGCTTATTCCTTATTATCCATATTAAGAATTGGTATTTCAGCCTTATGTTTTGTTACAAACACAACGACACGACGCCGACGCTTAACTTGTACTTTTCACCTTTATTGACTAACTTTTTCGACTCTTCTGTAATGTAACTGCCCCACGTTCAACCATCATACCTCCCTTTCTATGTGTGGTTTTCTAGCAATAACATTTGCTCCTTATTAAGTAGTGGGATTTCACTCAAATTTTAACTTGTTACGAATCAGTTTTATTCGCTGATCGTGTTTTCATATTTGCCATCAATGGGCGCACTCGCGTGGTAATGGGACTTCATCTGGGGCACTTCCATCCAAACGTGAATCCTTTATCTATGAACGTGGTCACCTAGCATAGAATCTGCATATTCCACTAATGCAAGATTGTGAGTAGCGACAGCACGACTTGTAATATTTTATTAAATCCTTCACTTTTGGTATTGTTGAGGTCTCTATACTATTTATGGATAGGATTATTTAGTTAAACTTGGATGCGGTCAATTTATGAGTTGGCCAAAACCCAGAGTGATCACCCCCATATAAAAATGTAATAGTTTCAGTTCCGTATTCTGTGAAATTGCGGATCGACGTGGGAAACGAGTACAGGAAGCCGAGAATTTGAGTTTGAGTAGAATAGGATTCGTGGAAACGGTTTCCAAGGGGACCTGGCAAGGGTCGCCCCCACTCTTTGCTGCGGCCCCACCTGCTTCTCTTCACCACTTCAAACCGACAGTTTCACGTTAGTTGTAACATGTAACAGTTCAGTTTTTAACCGATGACGGGTCGTTTTTGACTTCAACCTCGTTTTTCGTGTAGCTGTTCAATTCTGGCTTAAAATGTGTTATGTGTTCGAAACAACAACGTAGATACTCCTCATGGAGACATTCTTGGTCCTTCACTCGAATCAAAACGTCTCCGGACGGCAATTCGACAGGCACCGAACGAATTAGGTATTTTTCCTCTATTTATTTCATTTATTTTAATATTCAGTCGATTATTTAAAGTCAAAAGTTTAAAGACAAATGGGGAAAGTGTTGGTGCTTCATCTGCTCCCTCTCATATCATCTGTTCTTGTTACAACTTAACAACAAACTTAACTTGAAATGGCTCAGTTTTATCCATATACTTATTAGATTACTATCTCTCATATTTTATACTAAATAACATGTTTGAACACATTTAACCTTTTATTGACAATTTTACTTTTAAGGACAAAATTGGAAAAAACAGGTGTAAATATCTGTATTATTTCAACTACTCCCTGGCCACAGCCATCTGTCTTTGCTACCACTTTAACAAAAAATCCCAAATCTTAAGATAAAAGTACTTAGCTTTATCGCCCTTTATTTTGGAACCTTATCTCATTTTCCTACTAATTATATTGTTTTATGTATTTTAAAGAAGTCTTCTATGGTCAAAACTAACATTTTAACGTTGTAAGGTCAAAATCAAAGAGACAAAGAAAAGTATGCTTGTTGTTCTTGTTACAACTCATATCTTTAGTTAAAAAGACCTAGATCATCTGTTCCTGCTACAATTGAAATTCAAACAACTCAAATTGAAAGTCAAAAACCTGAAACAATTCATTTTTACTCACACACTTATTAGATTACTGGCTCTCATATTTTATACTAAATATAAATAGCGTGTTTGAACACATTTAACCTTTTATTGACAATTTTACGATAGTTTAAGGACAAAATTGACAAAGCCCAGAGAAGTAGACATTTTTGTGTGTCAGTTGTTGCCAACAAAAAATTTCAAAAATAAAAACAAAAGTACTCAGCTTTATTACCATTAATTATTCCGATTCTTCTCTCATTTTTCCTACTAATTATATTAGTAACGTAGAAACCTAACCTTGAATTTTATACAGTTTAAAAGAGGCTTCTATAACTAGGTAACCATTTTAACATTCTAACACCAAAACCAAAGAGACAAAGGAAAATAGTTATTCTTGCTAGAACCCATATCATAACTTAAAAAGACTTAAATCATCTGTTCCTGCTACAACTTAAACTCAAGCACCTCAAATTGAAAGTCAAAAACTTGGAACAACTCAGTTTTATTCACCAACTTGGTTACGGATGTTGTTTTTCTTTTTTTTACTAATAATCAAAAATTGTTTATTCATTCTAAAGAAGCGAATACATTTTAGTTGACTTTTATTGTTATTTGTATAAATATTATAAATATATGCGTTAATTTAAAGTAAGAATTAATTGATGAAACAGAGGAAGTTATTGGTATTTCAGCTTCTCCCTGTCAAAATTTTCTGTTCCTGCTAAAACTTAATCTCAATCAATTCAAAACTTGAAACTTTACTCAGGTTTATTCGCCAACTTTACCCTACGTTTTGTTGAAATTGATCCGAAAATGGAACCCAATTGTTACTTCAACTTAAGTAGTAATATTCGCAGTTAATTCGAAAAATAGTTACGTAATTTTCTGACAGTCAGATAAGGTTTTTTCATTGCTACAGACTTGTTTTCGTAAGTAATTACCTTATTGGGTAATCCTTCTGGACTGTTTCTCGCTGTTATGTTCTTTATATATGCTAAGGTGCTAATATGTGTTCCAGTTTTTTTATACATATTTTTAAAAAAGTACTGACTGAATTTGTATTTTATATAATTGTCAATATTGTACCAGTATTCGTACTTTTAACAGTAGAACTAAATTATTATCTTAACTTCATTCAGGGAGAAGAAGATCAGTTGCACATAGGTTCATACAAGGACTATATAAGTTACTTCCTTCACGTCCAACAGCTAAAATTTAGAGAGGAACTTAAAAAAACGCAATATTGTTTATGTCCCTAGATGACGTAACTTAACAAAGAAATACCAAATTATGGTGCCAGAAAAAGCAACATAGGAAAAAAGATTATCCCAGTTAAGCCTGATTATTAAACAGCTCAAAAATTAAAGAGTGCACTTGAGACCATAATTATCGGTAGAAATTTGGGATTAAAATGGTGATTTCCTTTAGTAAATTTGCACGGTTTTGACTAGAAAAACAATTGAACTTTATGCATAGGGGATACAATACTGGGCAAGTGCTCAAAGCTCTGTCTCAAATCACAGCATGGGTGCATTGAGAGAAATAGGTTTGGGTACCAGGGCACACAGGGCAGAAGGGTAATGAAGAGGCATATCCAATCGACCCGAACCCTTCTGAAAAATGTCAACCTGCCATAAAAAAGGAGCAATTTACGATCAAGTTAAAGGCTCATACCTGATGAACGAGGATAGAGGCAGGCAAGTCCATCAAGCAAGTCTCGCCTAAACATAAAACAACAATATCACAAAACCAAAAAAAAAACTTACGATTATTATGTTTATAAGGCCTAATAAGGTTTCTTCTTCTGATTAGACACTATCAAGGCTAATAAAATGTAGTGAGTTAGCTAGAAATGAGGTCATTTCTAATGGAAGTAGTGCAAAAGGCTCTTTAGTTGCCTCAACAACAAATGCCACAAATATTCTAGATATTTAAAAAACTTTACGTCTAGATCAATTCTAGATAGTCCCAGAAGACATTTCTGGAATGCCTGAATACATGGAACTTGACAAAAGTAGTGTTAATTAACTGCGAAAATTACTTTGCATGAGTATGAGGTTATTAAGTTTTCATTGTGTCGGATCCGAACCCTTCTAAAAAAATTCAAACTGCCATAAAAAATAGCAATTAACAATCCGCTAAATCTTGTACCCGATCGAACCAGGAAAGCAGAACAGATTCAGTCAAGAAAGCCTCGCCCAAACATAAAATAGACTTTATGCAACAAAGTCGGAATCAACATTGGATTGTTGCATGCCTGTTGACTGGAAATTGCTGTCAATGTTCATTGGAAATATTGGCAGGTCGTACTTTAGATTCTTCTAAGAAGTGGAGGAAACTGCTGTTCACATTATATGTTACCGCGAAGGCCTAGTAAGATTTCTACTTCTAATTGGACACAATCAAGGCTAATAAAAAACATGGAGGTAGTGAGCTATAAGCCATAAATGTGAGGTCCTTTCTAATGGACACAGTGCAAAAAGCTCTTTAGCCACCCCAACAGCAGATATCACAAATATTCTTGATGTTAAAAAAACCTTTCTTCTAGGACTATTCTAAATGGATTGCTTTTTGGATTACTCTAAATTTTTGGAATGCCTTATACTATGGAACTTGACAAAAGTAGTGTTAATTAACTGCGAGTATTACGTTTCGATGGGGCGATTTAAACTTTCATTCAATCAGACCAAAACCCTTCTGAAAAATTTCAAACTACCAGAACAAAGAACAATTTGTCGATCAAGGTGAACCCAGGACAGAGGTAGACAAAATTCCGTCAAGAAAGAGTGAGAGAGAGAATGTGTGTTGTGTGCGTGTGCGTGTCTTTTACGTTATATCAAGGAGTCTGTGGGATATTTATAAAGATTTTAAACGAGATCTGAATTCTATTGATTTGCTGTGGCTGTTTAAAATTGAGGTACGAGCTAACATGATTAAAATACCCCCCTGGATGGAAGGATCCTCTGACTCGTGCTCTCTGTGTAACGCCAGGGGTCACAGTTTATGTTTTTCACTTCCTCCCTGAATGCTCTATATTAAAAGAAATGCGTCTGCTCCAGCTAAGCCGAAGTATCCTAGACGTGAATTAATCATCGAGCAACCTCTCAACCGATCCCATAAAATACTGAGGCATTGCAAGAAAGTTTCGAGTTGGTTTATAAAATTGAATTTAAAAGAGGCAATGTTATTTCAATTATTAGCTTTCAGTTCTAAGTTATATGTTCTTTAATTTCTATTATTTTGTTAATGTAATCATTGACCTCCGACCGACGGAAATTTCCATATCATACAGTGCTTGTATAGTTATCGTATTATTATTATTATTATGTTACTGGGTAGTCCTAATAAGGTTTCTACTTCTGAGTGGATACTATCATGGGTATCGAGTCTAATAACAAGCCTGAAGTTAATGAACTATAAGCCATAAATGTGAAGAGTGCAAAGACCTTCCTAATGGACCCAGTACAAAAGGCCTTTTACCTACCTCAACAATAAATACCACAAATATTCTTGATAACAAAAAAAAATCTAGGTCTATTAGTAGTATAATTATGCAAGAAATTATTTAAATTTATTTAAGAAAGCAAGTCTAGAGGAATGGAACTTGACAAAAATAGTGTTAATTAACTTCAAATTGCTACTTTTTATATGTATGAGGGGATTTAAGTTTTCATTCGAGTTTAACAGTTTTAAACGCGCGTTTAACATTTAGTGCATATTTGTAATTAATTTTGTAAAATATTTGAGAGAGGGACGGAACAACATAGGTGGATAAAATATAACAGAAATTATAATGTGGTTTTCTCTTTACAATTTGATTATCGTGCTAAGAAATTTTATTTTGGTGTTAAACCTGAATTTTTTTTTTTTTTTTGCACGGATTAGGTTCTTCTTTTTACTTTATCAACCAGAATTCGTCTGACATTTTTGTTTCTAGTGTTAAAAGCTACATTTAACCAGAACATTTCTTCTGAACACAATTATCTACAAAATTCGACGGGTCGGTTATCATAATTTTATTATATAACCTTTTTATATTTTATTTTCACGGTCTGAACACCGCAGACAAACGATGGCCAAGATTGGAGGAAAGCTAGCTGCCAAGGTGAAGACCTATTAAAAACAGTAGCATTTTAAGTAAGATATTTTTTCCCATAATATTTATGTTGATGTATATTAATTCAAAACTCGTTTATTCTATTTAAAGATGATTAGTACATTACTCGGATTAAAATTATCCTTCCCCCCTTTTTCTATTTATTTTTAACTTTATTTCATATGTTTTCCACTCGGTATTTAAATACAGGAAAATAATTTTTCAAATTAGCAGAGAAACTTTATTTTTGCTTATATTTACTGTTTAATGCAGCAATAATTATTTTAAAAATAAAATGTTTTAGATAAATTAAAAATAAAACATTCCTAAAGCTGCATATAATTCAAACTATGAGGTTCATTTTAAAATACGAGCCAGTAGGGTTTAAAACTGTTTACTACACGAACGTAGGTGGATCGAGCATTTAATGTGATTCATGAAATAACCGAACCTGAGGGCTGCAGTTTGCCAAATTTTCATCCACCACCTCCAATAGGTTCGTAACGAAGACTGTCACCCGTCTGACCCCTTAGTATTTCTCTTTTAAAGAAAAATGTTGACCTTTAGTACTTCAGTTTTGGAATCTTCTCCCCACCAGGGCACGTACCAAAATAGCGAGACAGTTTTCCTTCAGTCTCTTGTCGAGCGTAATGTTTCTACCACTAGCACTCGTCGTTGTTGTATGGCTTGTAATCATCTTTCTTCTCCTAAGGTACGGTTTCTTAACATTCATTTTCGATTATAGACGAAATAATCTATTAGATTCCTTTTAAACGTTTAACAATAAATTGTCAATAAAGCAATTTGTTATATGACAACATTGAGTTAAGTAATAAAAACAGTTTGTTGATAACACCACTCATAAGATACGGGCAAAGGAACAATATTAATGCAATGTATGAAGTTTTTAACACTACCATTGAATAAAGTAAGAAATCTAATTATCTGAAGCTTATATTGTTTTTAAAGCTGAGGAACTTAGCTGTGACTTTCAGGCCGAAATTGGCTCGTTATTAGTTTAGGCGTCTAGTCGGTACTTTGAAGAAATTTCATTTTCTATCTTTTAATTTTTTGTGATGCCTGACTTACCGGAAATGTAATTTAACTCGTTATATTTTTTAATTAGTCGCTGTTCTAAGCTGTAAAATCATCAGTGGATACAACGCATAGTAACATGTTGAATAGATAGAATTAACTTAACTGGGTCCGTCCATTCTCGCTGGTTTACGTTTTACGCGAGGAGTTCCTCCACTGAAGGCGTGCGACTAACGCATATGAGTGAAACGTGAACAGCGAGAGTAGGCTAACCCAGTTCAGCCGTCACATGCTTCTACATTCATAAATTGGAGACAAAGTCCTTTCTTTAGGACTAAAAAATTAGACTAAATTATTAAACCCATTTTGGATTGCTTCATCTTTGTAGTATTGTCAATTTTACGGTTCAGTCAGGGAATTACTTTTGGCTTTCACATTACAAAGTAAATATTTATGTCATTGTCACAGAAATAAAGGTGCAGTCCACTGACTTTAAAATTTATAGTTTTAGTCTTGAGATAACACGTAGGTGTATAAATTTGATATATTTCCAGTAAATAACAAACATATAAATGTTTAGGCAAGTATGCTAAAGTCAGTTTGGCCAAGCTGATGTTGGTCGGCTGTTCGAGTGATGTGGCTGGATCCCGAAATTGAATTATCATAGGATATCTTCAATATTAGTTTCTTTTGCAAATTCTAAGGTGTTCAGATCGTGATATAAGTTTACATTCCAAGCGGCTCCGTGATGAGGCGAAGAACACGAGGAGTTACCTGATTCTTGTAGGGGTCATAGCTGCAGCTGCTCGGGGAGCCTGCAGATGTCCTTATTTCCCGGATGTACGTAAATTAGACGTTTGGTTTTCAATATTAGAGTGGTGATTTGTCTTGGGTGAAGTGCGTCAAATATTAACTATTAACCTATGACGGTAGTTGACATACTCGTTGAATTGGCGTTTCTGTTATTCTTTGTTAAGTATATTTTATTCGTCTTATAATGGTGTTGATTTGGAAACATTACTGCGAATTGGGTGCTCTCTTGAGTCCGTACCTAAATACCTCGTCCTACAGGCCAAATTAAATTGTGCACAGCAGTTTGATTTTGACTTGTTTTAAGCGTTTATTGGAACGCATAGGCATTTCCTGTACTTTCAGAGCTAGCATTTATCACGTATAGATCCTTGTGATATTCTTTCATATTTTAGTACTTTTGAAGAGTACCCTTCGTCCGCAACACCCTGTGAGTATTGAACCAAAAGCCCTTCAGTACTGGGATAATTACTTCTAATGAAAGGCTCTGATAATTCCGGTCTGTCTATTCTAATTGGAAGTGTCTGGCGGGCGCGTTTCGTCATTTTACAATCTAATGGTTGGCCTGAGTGTTATTTTTATCAGCCGTGTCTTTTTCATCGACAATAAGTCTATAGACTCTTCACTAAAATGTTTCACAATATGCTCAGAATTGCATCGGAGTTGATCATGGGTCGTAACACAATACTTCACGTTCCAGATCAAATCGATTGGCGTTGCAAATTAATTTTGTGACCGGTCGTCATGGCGTTTAGATTTAGATTTTAGATGTTTTTTGTCTTTTAGATAATAGAATTATTTTCCCTGTATAAAAATCTTGTTCTGCTGACAGACCTATAAATAGTATAATCGACGACCACAAGCAACTCGTACGGCTTAAGATTGATACCCCAAATTTAATTGAAGGAGCTATTTGGTGGAGTTTGCGTGTGTAATTAATTTGACCTAAATATCACGTCTTCATCAATGAATTGTCAAAATACATAGATCATTCTAGGAAGACGATTTGGCCATTAGAAGTAAGTTCACGGGAAATGCAGCTGTTCTCTGGCTATTTCCTTTCTCCCGTATACTACAAACGACTTTCAGCATAGTTACAACCTAAATTATAAATATAATTATGATTTAATTATAACACTTGAAAAAAATTTATTAAATTTGTAAACTGAATATATCATTATTATTAATCCTTACATGTTATGCTAATTTAACTTATACGTGAGTTATCTCAAAGGAATCCTTGCTTAATTTCATGATAAACGGATTGTAGCAAATTATAACTCGAAAAGTTAGTGGAAAGTTCGGTCCTTACTTGAAGGCAAATGTTATTAATATAAATTAACATAAAACCTATTAAAGTTAATTACCAATGTTGGAAAAATAAGATAATGCTTGATCTTTTGTAATAACCCCATGAAAATTTATACGTTTTCAGTTTAGTGTAGCATACTTAAAACACACTATTTCTAGCATTGTAAGTTTTATATGTTTCCAATGAATATTAAAAAAAATCCATATTAAATAGAAAGTGAGAGTTCTAACATAAAATTTTATTTGAATGTGCCCAGATGTTGCTTAATAATGATCAATTTTTCTTTATTTAGTGATGGAGCTGAGTTTTTGGTTCATCAAAGTACCACTAACAGTCCAGTGCCAGTGGTAGGAATTCGTCCTTTGACGCCAGAAATTTCCAGGACTGCACCACCCACGGTTAGTATGACCCTTATAAAATCAATATCATTATTGTTGTTGTTGTTATCATTATTATTATTTTAAAAATCAATAATAGCATATACTTATTTAGCTGTCTGTGCACTTGTGCTGCAAAGTAATTAGATTTTGGTTTTCTTTTAATCCCATTGTTAGAATGTGAGTATTTCAGAGTATGGCTTTGTATAACTGAATGAATTTGTTTAGTAATTGTAATATTGTATTTAAAGAACATTTGCCAATTATAAATTCACAGTCACCTAAAAAAAAAAAAAGAATAATTGATGGTAACTGTTCAACGTGTCATTCAACATGCAAAAGCAAGTAGTGTTTCTCATACACAATATCATTACCAAGTAAATAATCAGTATGTCACACTTACAGAATATATTATGCTTGGGGAGAGGGTCATAAATTGTGGTTGTTTAAATCAAGGCACACTTCAGCCCAAGACAACCACTTGGGTTTGCTCTATCAATAATGTCATGAAGTTCCAAAGTTTGTGTCCATATTTTTTTATATTTTTTTCCTAGTGTGAACATTAAATGAAATTATGACTGTATTGCCAGAACAGATATTTGATATTCTTCTTTTTATTGCATAACATTTATTTTAAAGTTTCTTGAACAAGAAATGGGATTTAAAATCTACTATTCATAAACCTTTTGTTCGGTTGGGCAAGTTCTCTCAGTTTGATTATATGGGATGTAAAATTTTAGTAGAAAAACACTGTTCAGAAATTACAACCCTTTTATTGAAAA
This sequence comes from Cimex lectularius, assembly GCF_000648675.2. Classification (NCBI taxonomy): domain Eukaryota; kingdom Metazoa; phylum Arthropoda; class Insecta; order Hemiptera; family Cimicidae; genus Cimex; species Cimex lectularius. The sequence goes on from NW_019392692.1 coordinate 1,592,414, forward strand.
TAACTTGGTAATTGCAGCTAGTTATTTCGAAAGTCTGCCATGTTATGCCACATGTCTCTGCCTTTAATTTACCTGAGTTTTTAGTTAATAAATATTTATATAAAACTGAAGTCTAGTGGTTATGTAATTATTAAATCAAACAGCACATTGCTTAAATTAACAAAGATTTGCTTGGATGTTGAGGAATAAGCTAACAATTTAAATAATAACAGCTTGCTATGCATGCAATAAGGGAAGAGCTTTATTTTTGAGTTTTACTTTATGTTAAATGTACTGAATATTTTAAGCAACTTTAGGCATTAAATATAAACATTGAATTGAGCCAATATATCGATCAGTATTCATGATGAAAGACAGTCTAACTACAAAACTAGTACAGCCATAGGAGTTACATATCTTATTTTTCCTTCAGCCTATTTTCTATGATCATGAGGTAATTTTACTTCCATAATATAGAGTTGATTTCTGTATATATACAGCACTTCTCAAAACAATTGTGTTAGTTTGCATTTAATAGCATTGCGAACTTTTTATATTAATATACACTTCATCGACCCATTATACAAAAGTTGGTTGTCCTTGAACAAAGCTGGGAAGTCCAAGGTTCCTATTGTTCTATAAATGAACATAAAAACTAGCAGTCATTTAAGAAGATCAACCCAAGAAGTCTGCTGGCAATAATTTCAAAAAGAGTGCTACCTATTTATTCAGAAATCGTGAAATGCGGATTTCTGAATAATTATCGATTTACGGTCACTAATCACCACACAGTGCTACCTATGTCATCACTCAAAAGCCCAAATGAAAAGTGTCTCTGATCCTCCAAAGTTGCTTGCTATATAAATTGTCACAATTCACTATTAACAGTTAGAAGGAGAGGTAAGGCCATTGTTAAATAAAAAAGAACTTGATCACCAGAGCTTGGAATTTCAGAGATTTGGAAAAGTCTTGTTTACTGATGAGACCAAGATTCATATGAAGAACAGATGTTCAACAGTGTGGTATTGTTTACCACATGTTGCTGTTGATAGACGTTTTAATTTCCTGGATAGCATTAGAAAGCTCAACCATCTCGTTTTTGTCCAGGGAAGTGTGACTGGCCAGTAATGATTAGCAAAAATATATCTGCAATTTATTAAAAGAATTAGACTCGCATATGAGCTTAGCTAGTGGTATTGAGTATGAATCGTGGCACATGCCTCAAAATTTTATGTGAGAAGTGGTCTGATCCCTTGTCCACTTCACTCATCAGACATTAAGCCCTCATGTATGAGAAGAATTATGTATTATATTTTTTCAATAAGTTCCTACAAAGATAAAAAAATACTTGTAATTACTTTGGTTAAAAAATGTAACTTCGAGAATTATATAAATTTTAATTAAACTGAAATTCATCTTTAACTTAAAAGGAACATTATTAAACTAAAGGGGTGATTGCAATTATCATCATTACCATTTTTTGTTAACATAATTTATTATCAGTCAATATTAACTTTTATTAAAATAAGAACCTTCACCTTACTTCAGTAAATTATAAGTTTTATGGAAAATAGAATAGACAGCTAAGGTGTCATATAAATCATTTAGAAAATCAGGATGAGTACAACACATTATTAATCTTATGATATGTCTATTAGATAATAAATTAATTAAAAAAATAGATAATAAATATATGTAGTTGTACATTTAACATATTAAAAAAGCATATACCTATATAAGAACAGAAATAAATAAAAAATTATTTGCAATTGTATAGTCAGAGAAAATATTTCTTACAAGTTTGTGTTGAACATATCAATAGTAGTATACTTATTACTAACAGTTAAAATGCCGGAAATACCAGAGTGAAGTAAGTAATTATCAATCAACATCATTTCAGTTTCCCACAATCTGTCTGCTTGTTTTATGCAATTTTTTAGGCTTGTTCAAAATTCTCCCAAATATGATTTAGTGCCTTTCACCCATTTTCATACACCCTGCTTAAACCCTGACCAACACTAAACAAGGTGAAAAACAACTCAAGACACTCATGACAGACCAAACTAGCAATAAGTAGACCAAGTTCTTTAAAAAATGAAAAACTGTTTAAATAAGTAAGAAAGGGAACTGTGGTAGCCCAGAGATCATCATGCTAAGAGGCTCATAGACTCTGCAGTCATGGGTTCGATTCCCACCATCACCCCTGAATTTTTTTACCCATACCCTTCCCCTCCCCTAAAAAAGTTATTTACAGCCTACATGTACTCTGGAAAGCATAAATGAAAATTATATGTAATATTATAAAGTAAATATAAAAATCAAATTTCAATTAAATTATATAATTATAATTCAGGGAGAAGAAAAAACATAAACAGTTTTTTTATAAGATTTACCTTAACGGTTTAACTTATGCATTGAGAGATACTGCAACTTCTGAAAGTCTACCTTTTTGACAAACTCTGTTTGAAAAGATAATGTCTTTTTTTTAATATAATTATTGTATTAATTAATTTAATTATGTTATCTGTTTAATTTTATGCTTATGTAATAAAATATACTAGAAGTGAATTGATGTGAGCGTTATCTCTTGACGTCTTTAATAGTGCTGCTCTTTCTAATGACTGTTGGAGAACATCAAAGCATATAAAAAAAACTTAGGAAAAAAGCAAATTTTACACGGTTGGATAACATAACGCTTAATAAAGTTGTTTAAATAATTCAACAAAAATAAATATTATATGGAAAATTACAAGTGTAACGACATATACATACACAGAGCCGTAAATTTGATAATTTTAATAGGCTGTTTTGCATTATGAATTGTATATTATTATAGAAAGATAGCAATTAGTTCCTATGCCAATGATTTATTCTGCCAAATTATTGTAAATTAGATCTTGACAAGTCATAGTACTCGTGTAAAATACAGAATTGTAAAGTTCATATTACAGATAACATAAATTTTAAATTTTGTATAGATGGCTTTACTTCCAAGCTGTTAATCTAAGAACTATCATATAGAAAATTTAAAATAAATTACAAATAGTAATTAGAGCTAGTACACATGAAAATGTGTAACAATAAAAAAATATATATTGTGTAACTAGCATTAAAATTAATTTTTCCAACTTTTCAATTAATGAATTTATTTATTATTCGTCTATTTACTGTGATATACCCCATTTAAAAAAATCCTTTAAGAAAATTTATTTTTTTGATCGTTTGACGTTAATATAAAATCAGTATATTTATTTAATTGGTCAAGCGGACCAGGAAAAATAGTGAATATTTATTTAAATTTGAAAACTTGTTCCTCTTACATCAGAACACATGCTAATATATGACAAAGGTTGTCTCATTACTTATGATAAAACGATCCTGTCACTCATTCGCTCTTTCTTCCCTTTACATGTCTGACACTACAGGATCATGGATGGGTATTGTACATGTAATGTTTTTACTAAAAAAAAAAAAACTGTTAAAAAGGAAATTATTTGAATGTTTAAAAAGAATCATTGCACTAGAAAATGTGAATGTGGGTGGGGCAGAGCGTGGTAATTATACTAATTACTATGTTAGTAGCATAATGTTTTCATTTTTTTATAACTACCCATAGAGTATAATACAATAAAAAAATGAGGGCTTTCATATTGATGTTCGATTAATTTTTTTTATAGTAAATGTGGCAATTAAAAAAAAAAAAAAACCCGCACAAAGTGTTAATTTCCTGTTATGCCACGCTCTGAACCAATTTTTGTATTGTTAATAAAATAATAGTAAATGGAAAGTGTATATAAAGTAATGTTTTGTCTTTGAATTATATATATATATTTTATTTATTTTTTAATATATATATATATATATATATATATTANATACCGTTTTACTGCTGACATTCCTATGCTTCCCTATACCATCTATACTCTGTTTTTTTTACAACTATCAAATCATTCAGATATATTTATTTATTTTTTTTTCCATTAGAGATTAAAAATATACTACTACGAATTTAAAATTGCAATAACTAGAATTTAAGTGTTTTCAATTCATTCTTGTATAATTTGATATTTCTTTAATTTGGTTTTATGTTATCATAAACACTATTTTAATGAATTTAAGGAAAATGTGTTATAACAGCAATAATGGAACCTTAGTAGTTATATATAGTATAAATATTTAATTAATATTATTCTGAAAACAAACAATATTACAAATACAAAATTGTTCGCATTGAGAAAATTATAATACAAATAAGCATTTAAAATGGTGGTAAAAAATTTGTATTATTAATTTTTTCAATTATCTATTTCCAAGTACAAAATCCATACATATATTTATCTATCAGAATGTTCGTATATTCTAAATTGATGATGACAAACTTTTAAACATTTATGAAATAAGTGTAAAAATTATTGGATGATTAAGTGCAAATATATAATTGCACAGCATTTTAAAAAACGGTTCAATGATTTTGGGGGTTGTAAAACAATTAAACGAGATTAGGATAAGTAAGATAAATAAAAAATATAAATAATTCAATGGCCCTATTTGTAAACCCAAAGACTAATAACAAAACTTTAACCATTGTTAACATTCTACCATATATTGCATTTTTCAAATTTGTGAATTTTCTCATTCATATATGAATTCAAATTATAACTAAACTTTTGTAAATAGTAAATTTAAAAGTGTGCGACTATTTTTAGAAAAAAATATAACAAATGGTGTTAGTTTTAGCACGGTAGCTCCTAACATAACATATTATGCTCAGGTTCCTCTCCAATAAATAATTTTTCCTTATTGAAGACGTTAATAAAAAAGGTGATTTTTATCAAGTAATTTGCTGCAAATTGAGTGTCTTGTAAGAAAGCACTACAATACTTTTTCCCTCGTAACGTATGTCACTTAAGGGACACAGTACGTTTTATATCATTAACAATTGTGTTTTAATTATAATATAAAAACTATAATATAGCCTATATTATAACTGACATAAGGATATATAATATAAAAACATATAAAATTCGTTATATATTTTTTAACAAGTGTATAAATAAAAGAAATTTCATCGTTGGTGTTTTGAAGATTTACTTTTTTAACAAACAAAAAATGTAGAAATTCTAAAATGTCATTAAGCTAAATAATTTTTTTAATGTTTAATACATTTTATCACATAGTGTAGAACAAATAAATGAATCTTAACGAATTGAATTGGTTTTCAAGTTTCGCTGTACTAATCTCTTAACCCTTATTTTTTCTTCCTAACTAATAATTCCAACCAAAAAATTATAATAAAAATAATAATAACTACACACTAACGTCCTCCCTTGCACATGCACATGCACATATATGCAATAAATTAGTGATATATCTGATACTTAAAAAAGTAAAGGCTACATAAATAAAATATTTCTGTTCTCTATTAACATTCTTGGTTTCTATTACATTTTAATCTGGATAAAAATAAATTATTTGGCTATCTCTAGGCTACGATTCACTTACGATCATTTTTTTTAGGGTTTGAAAATTTTAATACTAACAGAAAAAAATATATTTAATAATGTTTTAGTGTGTTGCATGTAGCATGTTGTTTTAGGAAGCATGGTGGAAGCTGGGTAAGTTTGCACGAGCATCTACAAATCAACATTTGTTGATCAAATTTAAAAAAAAAAACCTCAAACTTATTATTAATGGATGGGCATTATGACTGAATTAAATGTAACAAATGATTGAATTGTTAACGTCTGTTTCTTGCGCAAGCGTGTATTAGTTATGATTGTATTGATTTTTGTGGTCAATAATAAGATATTTGAGAATGGAGTGGATCAATGCATAATTTTCCATAACATAACGATCATTTTTGTTTAGCCAATTTATACAAATGCTTTAATTAACTTGATTTATTTGTTCCAATTGCAATTATTAAATTTATTTTAAATTAACCTTATATTTCTTGTTGCATTATTTATAAACAAGATTTAAACCTTCTCTTCTAATGTTTTAATATTCTTTTGTTCTTCAACTAATTGATGCATACAACTGATTTTAGTAATAATTTTTTCTGAGCGAATTTGTTGTATTATGCAAATTGCTTCGTGCCTATTTTCCTACATTATAAAATAATACTTAGACCAACAATAATTAATAATCTCAATATTTGTTAGCTTAACATAAAACAATTGTACACATGTGCCCATCTCAACACTGATAATTTATGTTTTCCCCAGACTTCTCATTGCATAATAAACCATTCAAACAATCCACTAAGTTATCAACCATTTCATGTTACATATCATTGGTTAGCAATGAGAAAGCAAGCAATTGTTACTATAGAACTAATTACCATATTAAAAAATCACTTAAAAGTAGAATTTGTATTGTACTTAATTGATTTGTTCTAAAACCTTCAAGTTAGAATAGAATTTTCTTTGATCCTACTATGATAGCTAATAGTAATACAATGTCATGTACAGTGCAACATTTAAAATTAACTCTTGTCATTAGTATTGAGTGTTATACATATTGACAAAAACTGTTTAGTAACTTACATTAATGTAAAAGGCAACTGTTTTTTAAATTAGGACATTGATCACATTTTATCACAATGTTATTGTTTGAAATAATAAAACAATTACACTTACCAAATTACCAGCTGCAGAAGACACAGTACAAGGAGAAAAACACGTTAAAACAACACATATAAAAGTTCAGTAAGTTGCATTATTTATTACACTTGATGATCTTCAAAAGCTGTCTTCATGTAACGTAACATGTACATTTTAAACTAAATATGCTTACATTGAAAAAATATGGAATTATGTTTATGCTTCTATTAAAATGAGAGGGTGAGACTAAGATATGAACTTCAATACCGACATTTGGAATAAAACAATTCATATATAATTTTATCTGTTTACAGCCAGTACGTGAACTTAATCCTGATCATTCTATCGGTAGTTTAACAAAAGACTACAAATTCTCCAGTGCCCCAATTCTGGATATCGGTGATTGGGATGATAGGTGAGTCGAATATATAACTAGATAATTTAATACATCGGCCTTTTACATTTATTTATTTTGACTCTGTAAAGCTTTGGAAATTATTTCAATATAAAGTTTAATACACAAATAAATAGATGAATAAAAGAAAAATGTTTCAGTTTGTTTTAGCATCCCTTGATGGGATTTCAATGTCTTTGTGTTGTTGGTTTTTTCCAATTTTTGCAGAGAATTTTTTTTTTTAAATCGTATAACATTAAATTTGTATTTCTACTTTTATCAAGTTTCTTCTTGTCACTGGCTTGTCGTTTAGTCTTCTAATGGCATATCACATCCTCCTCATCCCAGTTTATTTCCTTGGGCTGATATACTGGGAAGTACAATAACTTATAAAAATTGATGGACCTCCTCTTATATTTGCCAAAATTATGTCAGTTTACTAGGGTGTGGGTAATTTTGTGGCCGTTTCCCTCTCTTATAAATATCTCCCTACATCTTTAGAAAAATTTTAGCACAAAAAGGCTACTGTGTATTGTTCTAAGAATAGTTTGTAACAAATTCTATTAATCTGAATGGTTTTTACAGTTATACCATAGATGAAGATAATTCAAAGGGTAATGAGATATTAAATGGCCATTACGACAAAAAAGAAGATTTCAATCATGAATCGAAAACCCTCTCACGTAAATAATACATATTAATTTATTACTTTTTTATTTATATACTAACATATTATTATTGTTTTAGAATCTGTTATTCAGAAATTTAGAAAAAACTTCACAATCAAGTTTACTAAAAAAGGGGGACATGGGAAAGATGATCAGGACACAGATGATGTAGAAAATGAACAGGTAAATTCTTCGCCTACACCTTACAATCATAAAGAAGAAACATCAGTGGAACGATTCAGGTAAAACTTCAGAGGTGTTTGACTAAATATAACAAAGGGTTTAAATTCCCAATGATTTAGATTTGGGCCGTTAGTGTGGAGGAGTAGCAAGGAAAGAAAAAGGAATAAAAATGTAGGAAGATCTTCTAAATGCAACAGTGGTGATAGTGGGATCCAAGTAGAAACTAATAGTATAGTTGGAGCGATAGAAGATTCATCTGAATCACACGATACGGATAATGCTACCGAAGAGATAGAGAGCCCGCCAATCGTACGGCGTAGAGGAGTGAAAGGGCTCTCATGTGATATTAAGCTTTCTAGACCAAATTCCGATGTCAGTAATAAGTTTCTTATAGAGAGAATGAAGGTAAATTATTAATTTTTAAAATGTTTGTTACTTAACGATAGTTAATTTATTTAGAAGTTTGAAAATTATGGTTTTAGTGTTGAAGATTTAGCAGTTCTCTAGACTACACCCACTTTTTTAAGTACATATTTACAATATTTATTTAATTTTTATTAATTATTAAAATCACTATCCCAACTACATACAAAAAGTTTTACATTAATGCAGGCATAGAAATATTTCACATTTAACAATTTGAGTTATCAGATTAACCACTTGGTTTTATCACAGTATTCACTAGAAGATAAATTGCTACTTAATTATTTAATAAATATCATTATAATTTAAAATAAATTATTATCACACTATATCGCACATGTATTTACACTATATACACATGTCTTCTAGCGTACGTGGCTCAGGTGTGTTGCCTTTTTTCCTCCTAGTATGAAGTGGACAGCACCTTTGACTTTACCAAGTCTGGATTATAACTTGTTGAATCGTTCATGAAGTGTCTTTTTTTATATTCAGGAGTTGTAGTTCTTTGTGTATCTGCTTGTTCCTCACGTACTACTCAACATTTATTGCCATTCACGCTATTTGGCTTTGTAATACTTGCAGCTGCTTTATTTTGGATGAATACGCTGCTCCCCATATTTCGCACCCATAAAAGACCAAGGGAAGGGTCTTATGATAGATATATAAATTAGTGTTTGGGCCTTACCTTGGATTTGTGGTTTATAATAGAATATAACATATCCTTCGGTCACCATTTTATTTATGTGGTAGTTTCAGGATAAGCTTCTGTCCAGATGAATTCCTAGGTACTTCACAGAGCTGTCAGGAGGATTCCACGAGATTCCTTTCCGACCAGTCACATGTCATCGCAGAGTAAAGATTTTTGCTTCTCATTTTGAAGGGTTTATCTCATTTCCATTTATCAAAATAGTTTGGTATATCCTCTAAATCATTCTGAACTGCTTTCTGAGTCTTTGAGGCATAAATAACTGTGCATGTCTGCATAGACTCACACGTCACCCGATCATTAACGGTCACTAATCTCTACATATAGACCGCTATGTTTTACAACTGGAGAAGGAAGGTCATACATCTACAATTATGTTTAACCATATCACTTTAACACAGAGGTTTCTGTATTTTGTGCATTATTAAATTGTAGTTAGTTATGTGAGATTTAATAAGTGGCTTGATAATCACTGTCTGCGCTTTCTCATCAATTTTGCGTAAAGACCTGACTTACAAAAACTAACACAGAGCATGATCCCTGAACATGGCAAAATGCTAAAAAGTATCTTTCATACAAACTGAAAACGGGCAGATCAGGATGAACGAAGATGATTAAGCTAGTACATAGTTTAATTTGTCAAAAAATTTCCTCACAATTCATAGTAATCGGTATTTAATATGATATGTGAGTTTGTAATAAGTGGTTACTGCATTTTATAAGCCTCGATCAAATTATTTTTGGCAAAAGTTGACAGTTGAGAATGTTTGGGAATTAGTGGCAATTGTGTTTCATAAGTACATTGTCATCTGAAATCATATAGGCAATAAATAATTTTTATGATGAATGACTACCTATTTTGTAAGCCTCCAATCATAGTATTTATGCCAAAACTAGATACTTGTGATTGTTTAGAAATGAGTAGCAGTTGTATTTTAAAACTTAACTGTCATCTGAACTCATATAGGCAATAATGAGTTTATAATAAGTGGCTCCTGTATTTTATAAGGCCCCAACCAATTTATTTTTTATTTGTTTCAAAACTGAACACTTGAGAATGCTTAGAAACTAGTGGCAGTTGTATTTCATAAGTACACTGTAATCTGAACCCATATACGCAATAAATAAGTTTTATCATAAGTGACTACTAGTAATTTATAAACCTCCAATCATTTTTGCTAAGATTGGATACTTGTGATTGTTTGGAAATGAGTAAGTTCTTCTTAATTCATAAGTAAACTGCCTCTGAACCATATAGGCAAACACTAATTTAGCTCATTTTTCAAGCGTTCATGGGGCTGGGGGGTATCGTGACTCGTCTTTGCCGTGCTAGTGGTTTTCGGTTTGAATCTCAGCAGATCCCTTGAACTTGAATTTAAAAATTATACAGAAAATCATTTTGTAAAGTGGTTCTGAGCCTAGTTAAGCTATACTGTATGATAAGAAATACTTTTTTTACTGTTCAACTGACAGTTGTACGTGCTGCATCTGTGGTTCAAGCACTTTACACTTATCCATCAGTTTGAATCAATGAAGATATGCTTGATTTCACAATTGTCTTACAAGAGTAGCTAAAATTATATTTGACTCATACTTTTCATTACACACACAATTACAAACAAAACAAAAATACTGGAATTATTCATAACATAATACTATAAATTAATGTGTCATCAAATATAATTTACTCTTTACCTGATTATACAAATTTATTTAAGTTACCCTGATATCAATAATGCTTAACAGTAGTAAAAATAAGCTTATAATACATGATAATAAACCTGATAATTCAATTATAGGCTGAATTAGATTTGCGAAAGCATTCACACATTAGAATAAGAAGGACGTATTCTGATTTTGGTGGTCAGAAAATGTACAACTGGGAAATGAAACATGGTTACAGGAAAACTCATCAATCTCCTCTTCGTAATAAACCATGTCGTGCTAACAGTATTAGCAATAGTAGTAATGGCAGCAATAATAGTAGAATGTGAGTAATGCAATATTTATTATTAGATTGTTAATGATAAACAATTAAAATCAGTGGGGAGGCATGATTATATTATTCATCTTTACCTTTCATTGTATTTAGCTGGAAAAGGCCTTACCACAAAAGTGTAACATTGAGGAGATCAATTAGTCAACCCATAGGTTTAAACGATTATAGCTCTCCTGCTAGCATAAGAAAGTTTGTTACTGGAACAAGTCCAAGAATATTAAGTGAAGATGAGAGATGTGGAGGGACTTCTGATGATGATATTATGTCAGACTCAGAATCTTCTGTTACTTCAGCGACAGGCAAAAAAAAATCATTCGAACAGGTTTGTAAATTGTTTCTCAATTTAAACAAAAAGGTATATTTATTTGTTGAAAAAGTTGTTAAAATATGCTCAAAATAAGGTCATGGAAGATGATTGGTTGATTCTGGCTGAAGCAGTTTGGGATCATGTTGCAATGGAGCCGGAAGAATTACCTTTTCGTGCTGGAGATGTTATTGAAGTGATGGACACTTCAGATCAAGATTGGTGGTGGGGAGCTAATGGTGAAATGTTAGGTTGGTTTCCGTCTGCATTCGTTCGTGTAAGTCCCGCTGTTTTTTTCCCCATACCTTCGTTAATTGTGTGTACAATAAAATTTTAAAAAATTGGATCATTCCAGCTCAGGGTTAGTCAGGAAGACACGGTCGAAGATTGTTTGGCAGCTGTTGCTGCAGGAAAAGCGTCTCACACCTTGAGAAGAAAAGCGAGTGTGTCTCTGTTGTCAAATGATCAAGTTAGATCGAGAGTTCTCACTGAATTAATTTATACAGAAAGAGATCTTGTAAAAACTCTCAGAGATATTAAAGAGGTAAGTTCTGATTACAAATCACCTTAGACCAGTTAAAAATTGGATATTAAATAATAATGGCAATGGGGCGAGGTGGCCACAACTGTTAAGTCATTGACACTGTAAGGTAAAGGTCCTGGGTTCAAATTCATACTTACAAATGGTCTTTTTTTTTCATTTTCAAAAACACTATCACCTCAGGGTTTGATTTAACAAAAAAAAAAAGTTGTGTTTTTTTATTTTATGTATATATACCCTGATAGGCAAAAAATTCCACCCACTTGTAATTTAACTTGATTTGTATATATTAATCAAAGTTTTGAGTTTTTTAACGTTTAATAATTGAGTCTGTCTAAAAAAAGTTTTAAACAAAGTAAATTGCTAAAAATAAAAAAAAAGACAGATAACATTTGTTTTAATTAGATTTTTAATTAATATTTCAATATCGCGTATTTCCTCCTCTTAATTACATCTTGAAGACACCATCTAGAAATCATAGAACAAATCTACACTCATCTGTAAAAAGTTCAGCAGACCAATCATCCAAAGACGAATGGCTCTGTTGTCGAGCAAATGTGAGCCTTGCAACTCTGTGTGTTCTGGTCAATTCTGATCCTCTTACAGGGGAAAAGCCATCAGTCCATACTGATTTAATCTTCTTTCGAGCCGTGCATTCAGAAATTTGGACACCTCGAACTTCCCAGAGCTGATGAATCACTTGAACTACAGTTCAACAAGGAGCCGGTTTTGCAAAATTCTCAAAGTCAAAAAACAGTGGTTCTGTTATCCTAGGGCGTACAGAACTGGGCCTTCTATGATAGTACCCAGTTTCTTGAAAACGTCTAACAGCATCTCATAGTTTTGTAGGGAACTACAAAGGCAACAGCCGCATACCGATGGAACATCCATCATCAATAACTGCCTCACCATAATAACAATAACATCCTCAGCACTATGTGACATGTTTAAGTTTAAAAATTGTAATTAAGAAAACAAAGTTAAAAACCAAACAGTTTATTTCACTTTTTTATTTACGTATTTATTTTACTTCAGAATTCAAATGAGAATGAATAAACATTTTAAATTACATAAAAAGTAAACATTGATAAATGCTCTATACTTATTTTGGATTAAGGATTTGTGTGTTATGTCTAATTGATATTCCCAATTTAAAACATAGCATAAACAAATATTTATTGATAAATACAATGAGACAAATTAAGAGCAGAATTTTCTTTTATCATGAAAATGAAGAAAATAATCAATTGGGTGGAATTTTTTGCCTGTTTACATGTATACTTTTTTAATTATTATTTTTACTTTTTTAATACAGGGGTACCTGAATGAATGTCGTAAAAGAACAGATATGTTTTCTGATGACCAGTTGAAAACTATATTTGCTAATTTAGAGGAACTTCTTACATTTCAAGAGAATTTCCTTAGCGATTTGGAAATGAGAGTTAACTGGGACGCTCCTTACAAAAGTTGTATCGCTGATGTTTTCCTAAATCATGTAAATAATTAATTTATATTTTAATTAATGCTGTGAGAAGTTATTTAAACTTTATATTGTTTTAGTGTGAAGGTTTTAAAACTTATTCAGATTACTGTAATGCCCATCCTCTTGCTATAGCAACGTTACAAGATCTTTATAAACACAACGGTTATGAACAATTTTTTGAAGCATGCCGATTAATGCGAGGGCTTATGGAAATACCACTTGACGGTTATCTCTTGACCCCTGTTCAGAGAATTTGTAAATACCCTTTACAATTAGCAGAACTCCTCAAGTACACGAAAATCGACCATGACGACTATAAGAAAATTGAAAACGCCTTAGAAGCAATGAGAGATGTAGCACTTTTGATCAACGAGAGGAAACGGAGAATGGAGAGCTTAGAAAAGATCGCTATTTGGCAAGCAAAAGTTGAAGGATGGGAGGTAATTAATCAAGTAATTAATTGTATTGAGTGGCATTTATCGTATGGTTTATCCTAGGGGGAGGAACTAATTGCAAGAAGCAGTCAGTTGATCCACCAAGGCGAAGCACTAAAAGTAACATCTGGAATGTGGACATCATCCATTAGAATATTTCTTTTTGATCATCAGATGGTTTATTGTAAAAAAGATATGTTAAAAAGAAGCACCTTAATTTATAAAGGAAGGATATGTATGGATACATGTCTTATAGTCAATCTTGCTGATGGGAAAGGTGAATTAACCATTTAAAAATGTACTCGTTAACATTTAGTGACTAAAATTTAATATTTTTTAGATTCGACGACAGGAGCCTCAGTTAGAAATGCTATTAAAGTTTCGCTGCCTTTTGAAAAATCACTAATTTTTTGCCTCAGAACAGCTAAAGAAAAGTCAGAATGGTTAGAGGCATTTGTTCAAGAAAGAAAATTAGTTAAACAGGATTTAGCAGAAGGTATAGATTTTGAACCTGCAGCAAGAAGGTTAGCTAGAGCTGCAGCTTCAAGAGTCACTATAAGCCTTCCACTGAAACGGGAAAGTAAGTACATAAGTAATCCTTAATTAATATTAAATTAATTAAGTACATTTATTTTTTTTTCTATTTGCTGAGCAAACTATTTGCTGAATTCCTTAGAAACATTACCAATAATCTGTTAGATTTTGTGGTCTGATTGATCAAATAACCTCTTTCAGTTAAGTAATCTTTATGTAAGGTATTCGTTGAGATAAAAAAGTCAGTGTCACGAGCGGGATTCGAACCCATGACCTTTGGCTAGATACACTGCTGCTCTACTACTTGAGCTATCGTGACTTCGATCCATTCAGACACCAACTTCCCATCTCAACCTACTTTTTTGAATTTGAAGTCTCAATAGCGCAATGGTAGAGCAGTGGCATATTTAGCCGAAGGTCGTGGGTTCGAATCCCGTTCGTGACACTGACTTTTTTTATCTCAACCAATACCTTACATAAAGATTACTTAATTGAAAGAGGTTATTTTTTTGTCAATCGGACCACGAAATCTAATGTATTTAATAAGCAAAAAAGCAATGTATTTACTAAAGCTCTCTATGGCCATTTCATTTGTCACTGAGAATCAAATAGATCACACGACATTTGAAAAATGGCAAATAGGAGGGAAAATTCAAAATAGGTGGGTTGAGATGGGAAGTTGGTGTCCGAGTGAATTGAAGTCACGATAGCTCAAGTGGTAGAGCAGCGGCATATTTAGCCGAAGGTTGTGGGTTCGAATCCCGCTCGTGACACTGACTTTTATCCCAACCAATACCTTACATAAAGGTTACTTAATTACTAATAATATTTGTTACGTTGAGAGAAAGGATGTTGAGAATATTTATAGAAAATCTGCCATAAAATTGTCATATTAACAACAAATATCAGACATAAAAATATGACTTTTAAATTACAGCATTTACAATTATTTCTAAAAAATAATTAATTATTTCAATTTTCTTCGTTATTGTTGTCCTATTTTTTTTATTTTTTTATGAATATTTTTACACATTTTTGTTAAAGGTCTTTTAAATAATATTACAATTTTTCAATGTTTCATTGAGCCTGTGCCATTTTCAGTTTTTTCAAAAAATAAACATAGTTCGTTAAAATCACTACAGGATCGCTGAAACGTTGAAAAACTAATTTTATTTAAAACATACAAAAAAAATATTTAATTTTCAATTATCAAACTAAAAAGCTAAGTTATCACAAAAATCTGAAGAAAAAAAATAAAAATCTCACAATTACGATCAGTTTGTAAATTGCACAGTTAACTTTCAAGCTTTTTTTAGGGAATTAAGGCACAAAGCATCGTTAATAGCTCATTTATTTATATTTTGGTCATTTACTATCATTTTGACCTGCCTTTCTTCGCTGTTTTGATCTGTCAGATGTGTGTGCCATTCTCACTTAATTAGTATGGAATCAAAAAGCATCTGACCAGATATTGTAGATATATCAAAGTGAACATGGAGCTAAGTAGAACTTTTGAGAATAAGATAAACTAAGGCAATGAACATGCAGACAATGCGTTCAAAAGTCGGGACGGCTCACTATTGCAATCCGACCCACTGACGCTAATTGTACAGTAAAGAATATGGTAAAGGAAAAGTTACAGCATCTGTGGACGACTGGTACGTGGCCCCTTAATCCCTTAGAATCTAATGCAAAGAAGAAGGATCTTAACCCTACTCAAAATTGGCCATTGATAGTCACAGACACTTTGGGCCAAAGCCCACATTGTGTCTGGCATGCAGAGAAATTGCTCATTGTGCCCCATTTAATTGACGGGTGCTCCATATAGGGAGTGAGTAGGAATACCGCTCGATATGAGAATTGTACTCCACCAAAACATTGAAATAAGTGATTCTCACTTTCCACGAGAAGTCATAGGCTCTGTTCATAAGGACACATTTGGGCAGAGCTGAGCCTATATAAATAAATTAAAAATTAGATTAACTTATGCTAAGAGGCATCGGTGGCCACAACGGTTTAGACATTGAGTGCACATCACTGTAAGGTAAAGGTCCCGGGCTTGTATCCAGCAGCTCTGCATTCGAACTCAACACACTTTTTTTCTTTTCTTTTTTACAAAATTACATTTTACAATTATAACATTGGCACCCCAAGGGTTCATATAACCTCATAGTTGAAATACCTTCTAAAAAAAAAAAAAAAAATTAAATTTTAGAATTATGTATTTGTAACATTATTTTTTCTGTGACTGTTTTAGGTAAAGCGTATGTAAGAAGCAATACATCAGGAGCATTACACGGTACAAACGATAGATTAACTAGAACTCATCGGAAGTACTCAATGGGCCGTAAAGTTGGTTCGTGGTTCCATTTCGGTGCCACTAAGAAATTGAGACAACTCGGCAAAGTTGTTTATGATACTTAAAACTAATTCGTTTAATTGTAAAATATAAAAAAAAACTCTAGTCCATAACATTGTTTTTTATGTAAATGTCATTCAGAACAAATTGTTTGTAACTTTTTAAAATGGTGATACATATCAATGTTTTATATAAATGTGTTTCATAACGGGGAATTGTTATCATTCCAAAATTTACTAGAGTAGACTGTGATCTGTAATTTTACAAACCAAAATTCTTATACAAAGTTGTATCAATTTTTTCCACATCTTTGAAGCTGGAATTCTTAGAGTTTTAAATTATAATCAATGTGAATTTTTAAATGTTAAATGCAAATTTAATCTAGAACGTAAGTAGTTGTTTTTTTAAAGTAATTTAGTTAACGGCCCCCATGAATAATGCATGCCAAGTATAAGACTGAGGCATTTTATTATGGAATATAAAGAGATTGTATCTGGAATTTTTCTCTTTCCAAGTTAAAATTTGTAATATTTTAAATGTAAAACAAACTGTTTACAATATAAAAAATAAATATTGAAAAATCAGTAGAATAAAAAATTAAAAGACCATAATTCACAAAAAAATAATAAAAATATCTGTTAACACTTTTATAATATTTATTGAATGTGTGAGGTATTAGAGTTACTGTTGAATTGATTACAATATTACAACGTATATCTTTATTTTAATATGTGAATAATTCTTTGTTGGTTATAATTTCGTTAATACAAACCAACAATGAGAAACTTTGTTAAGTTTAAATTTTATTTACAACAGTTCTGAAAGAATGATTTTTACATTGATAATTTTCTAAATCGTTGAAGTATTAAAGTGCACACATATCAGATTTTTTTCGATAATGTGTCATGTTTTTATGTCATAATTCTACCTGTTTTTTTTTGTTTTGTTTTTTTTAATCCATCATTAATTTAAAAGTCAAAATATGACAAATATAAAAAGTGTATTTATTAATGACTTAGTTAATTTTTAATTTCCTATGTTGATTTTTATCATTTGTTGTTTATTATAAAATACAATTTGGTTTTGTGATCTCAGATAGTTTTCATGTTCAAAAAAATTAAAGTTAATTAATTTTAAAGGGATGACTAAATGTCCATTATCATTATGGTAAAAGTCTAGTATAACGGCTCCAAGTTTTATAGTCATAAGTTTTGACTGGTGCATTTGATATATGCAGACCCCAGGAAATTATTGAAGCTGAGGACCATACCTTATACCTATTTCAGTAGATAGGTACAGTAATAAAGAACTTTTTCATCCAAATCAGCCCTAAGTAAGATCAATTTCAGATTATTTTCCCTTAATTTCTTAAAATTATCAACTCACTAGTCAGTTCTCTTGAATGCCTAACTCTGACTAATAAATCGTCTACTAGACTAGTCTACTATTAAATTGTAAGAAAAAACACTGGGCAGCCGGGGCATCGGTGGCCACAACGGTTTAGGCATTGACAAGGCATTCATCACTAAGGAAAAATACCTACAAATGGGCTTTAAAAAAAAAAAATAAAAAAAAGTTAATATTAACTTCGTAGTTGAAATACTTGTAAGAGAAGCCAGGCAACATATTTCACAAGGTACTATTATTAACCGGCTACTACCAAAATCTATTATTATGGCCGTAACAGTCCTGACAAAACAAAAGAAAAACTCAACTTTGACAGACCCTCATAATCACTTATGATATGATATCAAAGAGATATTCGGAAAAAAGGCAACCCTGTTTCAGTTAGGAGCCCTAATATGGATTACTGATGGATCAAATATAGAACAAGGATTAAACCCTAACAAAACCCCTTTCACTTGTTCCAATTACATTTTAAGCTGAGTTTCCTGCATTCCGATTGTGCAAAGGTAGGTTGGACCAACTAGGCACACAGGAGAGAGTCCTAAATACGATGTTAGAAAAATGGCTCGATAAAAAACTACAATCACAAAGCTGAGAGGTATAAATCTCACAAAAAATGAAGGTAAGTGTTTGCAGCTCAAATTGGAGGAAAACTGTAGGCCTCTAAACCAGCCATTGCCCTATCAACTAATATAACACAAAAAAGGGCAAAGCCATGGACATGCCACATTCTGTAAAGAGAAATCCAAAAACATATCTGTGAATGTGAAGCACTACACCATTATAGGCACTTCTGTAATTCTCACACCAAGAGGAACGTATTTAGTTTTGGGGGAAAAGCACATTTCCATGGTACTAATCATAGTTTACATTATGTACGTGTAGTTTCTTTTATCAACAATACTTTTACAAGCTCCTAAAGACCTATACAATGAGAGCAAAATGAATAATTATTATAAACGTATACTTTAGCCTAAAGGGTTGTCACTCCCCCAATGTGGCTTACCTTAGGGTATATATATCAGGGAGTTCACCCACCCCGTTATGTGGCTAGGCCGCTGGTATCCTCCTTAAGCCAAATGCCCAGGGGATCGTTGCTTCCCTACCAACAGGATTAGGCTCCAGCAGGGAATATTGACATCTAGGTCATTTCTACCCTAATACACGCAGTCTATATTGGATAGATCAGTCGCACAAATAATTACATTCATATATTGCAATCATTCTGATTAGTCAGTAGAATACTGGATATTCCTCCATCAATCACAGTATTAATAATCTAAACTAAATTAGAGTCAATGAGGTACTTTTAAAAACATTCCTCCAATGACCCTAAGCACACACACACACTGCTGGAGGGGCAATGGTGACATTGTTTCACCATCACCCCTCACCATTTACACTAATAAATGCATACATTCAAACAAAACAGGTGAAATATAGCTATAAATAAAAGTAAAACACTCCCACGTCCTCCGAAAAATTGGAAGGGACCCAGAAACCAACTGCTGTGATCAAGAAACATTCATAAATCTGGCAACATGCCTACATGCTCTCTATACGGAGCCATGGCATGATATGCCTCTAATATGTGGGACAGATTGAGTAACCTTTCTCTGCATAAGGGGCACCTGCTCGGGCTTTGGCCCAAAAGCACCTGCTCACGTGTCAACCAGGTATTGCCAATCCTTAATCGGGTGAGTACGATCCGTTTCCGGCTCAGGTTCTCTGAGGGCCCTCTCTACTGGTTTTGCTCATGACTCATGTATCATCTATTAATTTGATTTGTTTTTATTTAATTCAACAATCTTGCAATAAATAAAAATTCCTTAAATTTGTTGATATTTTTTGTGGATAGCTCAACTGCCAACATTTATCTGGAGCACTTAATTTCCGTGAATCTAAATTTGATTTAAACATTGGGATAATGTGTGATCATTTTAACAAATTGTGTAAAAAATGGCATTTTTTTCTTCTTAAAATTTATGACAAAATATTGATGTCAACCCAATTTTCTACTATGGAGCCATATGCTATTAAGTAGCAGACGTTTCACACTAATCCAGCCAAGCAATGATTTAAAAAAAAAATGAAACAGAACATGGCAGTTTAAAAGGCCCTTTTTACCGCAGAATCTTACTCTTAAATATGCGATTAGGTGTCAAGAGATAGAAGTGCCCAGTTCACCCCAATTAAAACTGGTTTAATTTTATCAACTACAATTCAGCCAATTGTTTTATTTATTTGACTACTTTATTAGACCAACTTAGTTTGCGACGTAAATACATAATTATAAAGGTGAAAAATATTTACTTTTGAGGGTGTTGGTAGCTGTAATAACCACACAAGGCATTGACATAGCGCTTGCCAAAGATAGTATCCCAGGACATTTTCAAAGAAACAAAGGTTCATAAAACCTTGTAGTTGAAATAAAAATAATAATTTTAAAAAAATGAAAACAGCTTTTAAGTATAGCTGGTAATAAAAAAAAGCAGTTGCATTTGACCGAAAATGTAAACGTAATTTTTTTTCACATTGCTCACTAGGACCTCTACATTTTTGCCTCCATAAGGCAGAAATCAATTTTCTTATTTTATTTATGAACTTTACATTAGCTTATTAAATAAATTATTATTTATGTAATAAGCTAATGTCATAATTTATAATTTATTAACTATAAATCTTCACACTTCACATGTAATTTAAGGGTTGTGGAAAAACCAATACCATCTCTTATATTTCTTTATTTATCTTTTATGAAACAAAAATAAATATTTTCACTAGTACTACAGTTCACCATTATATTTTAGTTGGGTGTTTTTACTATGAAATAAAAAATACAAGTTCAATAATTACCACCATACACCCAACTGTAAGACATAATTCTGATGATACCGTATTTAGTTAAAACTCTTTGAAAGAGCTCTCCCAACTTCACACGCATAGATTTTAGAGCTACGTCTGTTCACAGATATAGAAATAAAGTCTATTTAAAATAAAATATGCTTCATCATTACAAAAATTGTGATAAAAGTTAGTAAACAGAATGCTATTTAACAGAGATATTTTGATTGTTATTGTGTTGTAGTGAAAAGTTATTGTGAAAATAAAATAAAAATGACAAAAAATATTTACTCAATGTATAAACCATTTACAAGATTATTCTGTACAATTATAAATTTGCAATGCAACAAAAGACAGTGTGTTAAAAAATAACACACCATTGTGTACATCTAACCTTTAATCTTTGAAAGGCTTTAAATTTTAGATTTTGATCTTGTCCTCCTGGGTGACAGACTAACAGTAGCTGGCTTTTTAGAGCTTGACGGTGATGCTTTAATATCCTTAGGTGTCTTTTTCACAGATTTTGTTGCCGATTTAGTAGAATTAGTCTTAGTTTGTTTAGGCTGTGGTTTTGTATTCAATTTGGACGGTGGTGCTAATTGAGAAGCAGGTGTTGAAGATTTTTTTCTCCCTCTGGTTGCAATAGTTTTACTTTTTTCTATCTTTAGTTTTTTGGCTTGTTTAGAGTTTCTTGTTTTATCCTCTACAGTTGATTTTTTATTTTTTATACGAGCAGAATCATTTGAGTTTTTTGTTTTACCCTCTGCAGATGACTTCGAATTTTTTGTAGAATTGGACGATTTTGGCAATTTTATCCTTTCCACTGTTGTTGGAGAGGATCTCTTTATTTGAGTTGGCTTTTTCACATTTTTCGATGTTTTAACACTTACATTTGGGCTTTGAAGTTGACTCGACTCAATTTTTGCAGTAGATTCATTATTTTTTTTATTCTTAGAGCGCGCTTTGTTAGTTGGTGTTTTTAGAGATTCTGCTTTAGATCTCGAAACTTCCTGGGATTTAGTTTTCTTTTTGAGATTTTCTGATGATTTTTCTTTTTTGTAATTTGTAGTTTTAGGTGAATATGTTCTCTTTAAGGATTTAGGATTAGAACATTCTGTTGCCTTTTTATTCTTTACTGGAGTTTGTACTTTTGAATTTTTGATCATTTTATTTGAAGCTACATTAGCAACTTTGGAGGTATTTGCATGTGATTCACGAGCAACTGTCTTCTTAACAGTTTTCCTTTGTTTTGGTAGTACTGTCTTTGGACAATTTAAGGAGTGTCTTTTCTTTTGCTTTACTGTTTCTGATTGATTTAAACTTGTCGATGTTGAAGAATTTTTTATTTTTGTCTTTGTCAAGCTCTTTGAATTCTTCACACTTTTACGTTTATTCTCTCTTTCATTGTTAGTAGTTACTTTTTCATTACTTTCTTTTGTTAAATGTTTTGTTGAGTTTGATTCATTTAACGACCTATTTATATCTGAGTCATTTTGTAAAGTACGAGCATTCAAAATTGATTTAATTGTTTTAGATTTTCTTTGTGTAGAAATTTTGGCTCTAGTCGAACCTACACCAGACTTTACTTTATCTTTCTTCAAAGTTGTTAAAATATCACTACTAGTTTTGTTCCTTTTAGATTTAGCCTCATTGTTGGATTTTTTATCTTTACTCATTACCTTTTGTTTGTTGTTCATTTTAATTTTAGTGGGAGTTTTTCCAGCTCTAACTTTATAGGTCTCGTTGATTTCAAAGGTTACTTTTTTCAGAGAAACGAATGGATTTTTCTTTGATGGTGATGTATTGTCTATCTTAATTCTTTTCGAGCCGTAACAATCATTATTATTAATAGGACTACCCAAACGTTTAGATGACTTAACAGGAATAACAACAGATGTTTTATTGTTATTAGCTCCACAGTCTGATTTAGAAGAAATGTTGTTACTTGATAAATTATCATCAGAAAACAATTCTCGGACCCCTTGAATATTTAAGTAACTTGATTTTTCAGTTGCAAATAATTCTTTTATTCCCATAGGATTTCTATAATCTCCTTTAGGAGAGGGAGTAAACAATTTTTTAACACCACTGACATCAGTATAGTCAACAACTGTAGACGTGGTATAAACTCTGTCCATATGAGAAACGGTGGGAAGTGGTAGTAGTTTTTTAACAGAAGTGTTCACTTGAGACGAAGTATTGAAAATACCTTCAATTTTCTTATCAGCAAGTTCTAAAAGGTTTGCTACTGGTCTGAGAGAGTTACAATCACCCGATTCACCGTTAGTTCCAATCTTACTGCTCCTACTAGAGCTTCTAAGCCTTCTCGTACAACTCGGCTTGTTCAATTTTGGGCTAAACTCCGATTTTCTTTTAAGATCGAGGGCATTAAGCAATTCATCTTTTTGTTCCCTTCGAAGCGATACATAATCAACTGATGTCTTGACATTGGCTGAGAGTGGAGATTCCGAGGCTGAAATCCTACTTTTATTTAAGATTGGTAACTGTTGTTCCTGAAACAATATGCATGATTATATTTATTATTATTAAACAATACATAAAAATCAACACTAAAACTAAATAATGTAAAATACACTCAAAGACAAATAAAATTGGTAACTTGTATTTTGTTGTTTATTTCAAACTAAATGTATTTTTGTTGTTATATTCATTACAACATTTTAATCTAAAGTAAATTAAACAAGATCATAAATAAATTCATGAGTTTTTAATAAAAATTATTTAATTTTGATTTTTTGAAAGAAAATTCACCAAAACATTCAAAAATCATAATTGATAATTTCATTGTGGTAATCCCTACATCCTCCAATAAATAGGTTAGAACTCGAGACTCATGTGGTTGAGAGTTATGCATTAACACAAAGTTGTCCCCAGAAATAAATTGAGTGAATGGGACCATAGCTTCTAGATGATCTTCCCCAATGTACATCAAAAGATCCATTATGTATGACAATCAGTTTGGTATGGACATGGACCCCATACCATAACTGTCTTTGAAAAGGATGTGACTCATGCATAGCACATGAAGCAAAGAGTTCTCCGAGTCTTCTCCTCAAATGGTCCTGGTTGCACAAACCAAACCGGCACTCATCTGTAAAGAGAACAGCCCCCCCCCCCCATTGTTAAAGTGTCCAAGCGAGATATGATTTGCAAATAGTCACTTTTCTACTCGATACCCCTCTAATAGTACAAATCCTGATGCAGGACGTCTAGAGACTAGGCTATTCTCACAAAGCCTTCCTTTGTTTTAAAGCTGCCCTTATATTACGGACTGTTAGGAGTAGACTACCTATCAGGGAAGCCATTAAATGATAATTCTATAGAGCACTTAATTAAGGTTTTTAGTTGAGATGAAAAAAAGTTAATGGCACGAGTGGGATTCGAACCCACGATCTTGGGCTAGATACGCCACTGCTCTACCACTTGAGCTATCGTGACTTCAATTCACAGAGTTTTAATGAAGTGTACTTCATTTTAATCATTAAATTCACTAAAGCTCTCCGTGGCCATTTCATTTGTCGTCGAGAATCCAATCCGATTACACGACATTTGAAAAATGGCAAAAAGGAGGGAAAACTCATAAGGTGGGGTTGAGATAGGAAGTTGGTGTCCGAGTGGATCGAGGTCACGATAGCTCAAGTGGTAGAGCAGCAGCGTATCTAGCCCAAGATCGTGGGTTCGAATCCCGCTCGTGCCATAAACTTTTTTTCATCTCAACTAAAAACCTTAATTAATTGTAATGTATTAATTGGTCAAGCGGACCACGAAATTAGTGAATTCTATAGAGATGTAAGTGCGATAAAACCATCATCTCCAACTGTCGTACATTGCAGTCGACCACTATCTTCTCTTCAATAGAGACTTTCATTGGCCATAAATCGCTGAAGACCATTGTGGATAACCCAGAATTTGTGGCATGTATTGGTTGCTACAGCCGACATTGGCTAAAGCATCTGCACGGGCAAGAGCTTCTTGACTTAAAACCATACTTTTAAGAAAAAATAATGATTGTTAATTTTGTATTCAAATTTATTGTTTTATCAAAGAAAGCAATAAATGAAACTAATTACTCATTCGAAAAGTTGGCTCTGGAATGGATTAACGTGAACATATTTTCATTATTTTTAATCTAAAGAGTGTAAAAGAATTAGTAACACTATTAATCTAAACAAGTTATTAATGTTATGTTTACATTTTAAGCTAACTATTAATCTCTATACTCAGTTATTATGGAAAATAAACAAATAAACATAAGAGGTGTATCAAGTTTTGATGAAAATGCTGAATTTGAAATAAAAACATTCAAATTTGCTATAATGCATTTTTTCTTATTGTAGAGAAAAATCTTCATTATACATTTTTACAACTAATAATATATATAAAGGTAACATCATAATAATGTAATGATTACATTTTGAATTTAGCAACACATTTAGCACATTCGGACAATTTAATTCTTGAAACATATTTGGACAAGCAGTCACTGAAAGAATGATGGAAATAATTTCATCATTCACAGAATGAAAGTTACACATTTCATGAGGGAAAAAATTGTAGCCAGAAGAGGCCAGAAATTAAGAAAGTATTTTTTACAGGTAAATAAAAAATAAGATATAAGTGAAGAATCCATGGAAGAAAAAGATTTCTTTAAATCAACTGAATACGACATTCAGTCTTTGACAAACTAAAAACATCTGGAACTAAAATCCCAAGTAGAAGCATAAAAATAAGTATACTCTTCCAGAAACACCACAAATTTTATCAACAAAAAACTAAAACAACATAGTATCGATCAGTTCAAAAACAAAAACCCTGTTTAGCAAAATTTTTATTTTACGTGAATTGCCGAGGAATGTATTACACATCAATTAAGTTAAGAGGTATGATTGTAAGTACATCACACAAATGAGATTAGGATCAGTGAGCCTAGAGCAAGCAGATTCTGGGGGAAAAGGGATAACTCAATACCCTTGATTTAAACCCAAAAACCTTGAGTTTAATATTCTATCAAAACATTTTACATTTTACTACTCTCTATGTGTCATTAAGATTATTCAACATAAAAATTGTACTATTAGACTAGATTTTACCTCTGGTGTTGATAGCTCATTCTGAACATCTGGCCGTTTTGCAGGTGACTTTTTCCTATGGCACACTAGTAGTGCTGCTACCTTCTTTTTATCTAAAAATATAAAAAAATGTAAAAAATTTTAAAGTTAAAAAGAAACATCTCTTAGAATCTTTGTAATTTAGTAACAACATTACATATCTGCACTAGTGTGCATTTTTTCCTGACATTTGGAATAAAGTAGACGAATAAAAATATAGTTAGTTACAATGAAATTTATAGGTACTAAAATGGTGGATTATTATTATTTTTTAAGAGAAATGATGAATAGTGGAGTGAGTGTGGTGTTCAATACTTTTAAAAAACACTTACCATGAGTACGAACTATCTTTTTAAAAAAGAAATTTTTAAGATGTTTAATGGTGATTGAAAATTGAATTAATACACAGAAAATTAAAATTACACTATTTAAGCACAAAACACAATGACAATTTTTTTATGAACAATTTTATTAATGGCAAACAGAGAAGTTATATGTGTAAAAACAGTAAATGGATGGAAAAAAATCTTACCTAATGCCTTTGGTGGTTCTGATTTCAGTTGTTTTGCAGCCTTAACTGATTTTTCAAGACATAAAGCGTCTATGTTTTTACTCAAATTTTTCTTTGCTGCCATTTTTTGTCTTGGTACTGAAAATGCCAGCTTCTTAAAGTAGCAGGGTTTTTTTGGCGTAGAACTAGGAGAACAGTCACTTTCTAACCTTAATGAACTATTTCTAGGAGATCTAAAATTTATTTCTTTTGTTCTTTCCACTGTCTTCGGTGTACAAGGAATATCTTCATTCTTGAGCGAACCAAGTTCAGATCGGCCAGGCAAAGATTTTACAGACAAATCTGATAAAGTGGTATTTTTTAATATTGACTTCCTACGAGATGGAGTGAATGAATCTTCCTTTAAACTAATGTTCATAGACGTCCTAGCCAAAGCTTTTTTCTTAGTTGAATTGAGTGAAAGGAATGACAACTGTTTAGTTTGACGGCTAGGAGTGACATTTGAACGAAGACTTGTTAGTGATCTATTTTCATTCTTAGTAGTCAGAGAAGGCGTTTTTAAAATTGACTTGTTTGAAAAATTTAGCTCAGAATTATTTTTAAAATTACATTGGTCTTTAGTTAGTTCGATATTGTCAACAACTGTATCATTATGTGATTTTTGAAGTCTACCATATGTTTTACTGAGGCTTGGAGAATCTTTAAGATTCTTAACTGAAGACTTAGATTCACTGGGTGAAAAACTAAAATTAAAAGCGCTTGTTTTTTCAGAGGGATTGGATGTAAAAGACCCATCAATTGTAGACAATTCCATTTTTAACATTTTCTTTTTTCTAAATAAAAATGGTGTTCTTTTTTCACCAAATTTGCTGTTCTTATCCAATTTGCACTTATCAGGAGCTGGTGTCGAATGAGAAAAACACATTTTACCATGTTTCGTTTGTGCATTGGCTAAAACAGGGGACGCCATTCCCATAAAAGATTTATCAAAATCAAAACTAAAATATTTAAATATGCATTAGTCCTTTAAATCTTAAGAATATATAATTTTTTTAATCAAAACTGACCTTCTTAGCGATTTCCTAAAATTAACTTTTGAATTGGAAAATACACGACACAGTAAACCTGTTTCAGAGAGCCTTTCCGCAATGATCTTACGCTTTTTAGTAGGATTTAGAAACTCTTTCTAAAACAATCAATTTAACCCGTATTGTTGTTAGTAAATTGATTAAATACAATTTATAACAAATTTTATCCTTTAGAATGCTCAAGTTTAAGCATATTGTTAGCATACTAACCATCAATCTTTTTTTTGGTCCGTCTACCAATTTTGCCCTTCTTTTCCTTTTCATTTTCCTAAAAACAAAATAAAGTCGTATAAACAAAATAAAATAATGTTAAAAAAGTAAAGTTTAAAAAAAAATGGTGCTCACTTTTGGCCAGTAGTCCATAACAACTGGACGTTCCCTATTGTTATCAAATCATTGTTTTTAAGCGTATAATCTTCACTACTTATGTTAACATTATTCAATAAGGTCGTGTTGGTTTGAGACATGTTTCGTATTATTGGCTATAACAACAATGTACAAATAAAATTAATTTTACATAAGTATGAGAATTACCTGCTGCCTACCGGCTCTCCATTTAATGTGATGATAACACAGTGTTGTGGTGAGACATTTGCACCGTATAATCTGACATTACAGTTAATATCATGCCCAATGTATGTGTGCATTGATTGGACTATGTAAGAAAATGGCACACTACTATCCTTCAATACAAGTTTTCCCTTCATCATGGTCTAAAAAAATTCGCATATGCATTAGTTAATATAATTTCTCGAACAGTTATAGACAAATATACAGATGAAAGTATTATTTCTATTAAAAATTAGATTTTATGGCATCAGGCTAATTTCAATAGCCACCAAGGAAATATAAATATAAATCAAAATTTACAAAATTTAAATCTCTCCAATTGTACAATTAAATTACTCCAATTGTACAACTGGTTATCTGACTTTTATTGTTACAACAGTGCTAGAGCACTACAAGTATCTTTGTTATCTTTATAAATTTTGTATTATAAGAGGGGAGAAGTAATCCATTAATTACACTACTGAGGGAGGAAATCATCGTGAGACCATTGGTGTTTTAGGCCCTATTCACACTTAGGTTTCTGAGTGACTGAGATACTCGGCAAAAAAGAGACCCTTCATGTGTAATTAGGTGGCGTCACATAGACATGGGTAGACACTAAGGACCCGACGTATTGATCTTCAAGTCTTCCAGTCTCGTCTCTCAACTGCATTTGTACTACTGGCATGTGCAATGAATGAACAAGTGCTCAATTTAAAATTATGGCAGAAAAGGAGGAATCATCACTAGAATTCCTAGATATTGTATATACACATTGAAGCTTACTAGATTCGTACTTCGCCAACAGCCAATATAAAACTGATTAATTTTCTATTCAAACAGCGAGCAACTTGGTAAATCATGCTACTCATAATAATATGATGCTAATGCTCGAGGCATGATTATGAAGGTGAAGGGCTATGAGATTCATCCAGTCTCCAGTTGTCAGGCAGCTGGTTACCAGATCTGCATCTGTATCTCCACGTGATGAGTAGGCCCTAAAATCATCAGGAACTGTTTGGGATAAAAGGTGTTGGACTAAGAGAGTTCAGGGTTTTATCAAGGCATCTCTACTTACTTCTTGTGATTTCAAATACAAATAGAATTTGAAAGTTGAAGATAGTGGGGTTGAATATGAAGTAGGGAGTTTGGGCAATGGTTCGAAGGATTCTGGACTGGAATAACTGGATTCGTTGTAATTTTAAACAATTGAATGAACTCCACAGTTCAATTCTACATGTTGTGTATAATGAGGTGCTGTTTTATAGCGAGTAGTTTATATTATAGGGTGAATGGGTAGTTCAAAATATACAATGGCAGAGGTATATAACGAATACAATAGCTTTTTGAAGGAATTGTTGGATTTGGGATAGAATTAGGTCAAAACTAGGAGCTTTTTGTTCGGTAAGCTTGACAAGATATATTTAACCTCAACAGGAGTGACAGCTTTCAGAGGGAGAGAAGATAGAAGGTATTCATCATATACATTTCAATTTGAAACATTATCACGCTCAGAATAAAGAGTGAGGGTTTTGTTGAGGTGTCGAACAAATATATCAGCTTTTTCATGGTCAGACTTGGCCCATGATCCATCTCAACACAGGGGTAAAGATGTAATGTGGTTTTTCAGGATTGTAATTCTAATGGAGAAATGTATCTACAAGTGAATCACGCTACACACACTATGGCTTACGGTGATGGTTATAAGTTGTATTCCATGAATTAAAAAAAAAAAATGCTCATATCCAACTACTTGGTTCTTTTTTCACTGTTTTTCATCTTTCTTCCTCCTTAGCAGTTTAACAGTTAGTAAAAAGGCAAAATGGTAATTTTCTTTTGTACAATATTCCAATATCAAGAACAGACATAGCAGAAGTAAACTGGACGAAATAACTGTGATTAAACACACTCAAGCATGATATTAGTTATTTTCTTACAATCGTGATTCAGGTATTGACAGCTAAATTGAGTAAGTATGGAAATGTCATTACTGATTGTGAAGATTCCCAAAAGGGAATCTTAAACAGGTTTATCTAGAAATTAAATTAATTGTAAATATTAAGATTAAAAGTAGGAATATTTTGGCTAATTGTTGGGAAAGTGTGTAAGATTGGGCAATCGGAAATGGCCTGGAATCTCGGGAGCTGACCCCGTCTTACTCGAAAACTCCAGATGCAGCTAAACAAACCTGGCGAAATGGTAAAAGCTGGATGTTTTCGACTGAGAAATGTGGGTCAATCCTAGGCAACCGCCCTTGAAAAATTTGCTGTTGTGCTGACGGGTGGCCTTATTACTCAACCATCAGGATTAGCTAATGCCCAGACTCATCCGGAATAGTCCAATGACCTGGGGAGGACAAGTGTAGTCAGGTCACACAAGGAAGCATAACAGTATTTCCTAACCTTGACGGGTTCACCACCTCCTCCCCGACTGATTGATAAAAGTACGATTTCAAAAAGAACGGGCAGTCCACTGTCGAGTCAGTCGGAGAGTCCAATAGAGTTAGACAGGGAATGGAGTCAGTGCAGTCCGGTCGAGTCAGTGCAGTTGAGTTGGGTCAGTCAGAGAGTCCCGTCAAGTCAACGAGGAGTTGAAAAGTAAAAGCGGTCAGTGGAGAGCGTGGTCGGGGCCATAGGAATTGGCAGTAGGTCAGGATTTGGCGAAAAGTTCACTAGGAGGAGCCAAAGAGTTGTCAAGAAGACAACAGCAAGAAGTTCACCCGAAGGAGCCGAAGTCGGCCAGGAATTGGCCCAAAGTAGGCCAGGAGTTGGCCAAGAGTCATCAAGAAGACCACGGCGAGAAGTTCGCATCGAGGAGCCAAAGTCGGCCAGGAGAAGACGAGGAGCCGAAGTCGGCCAGGAAACGAGGAGGGGACGAAGCCGGCCAGGAGTTGGCCGAAAGAGACGTCGAGAGAGAAGTCTAAAGAGCAGACTGAGGACAGTAGGCTGATGTGGCCATGACAGCCGGCGTAGAGAGGAATCAGTGAGAATTCCGTAAGAGTCGACAAGGAGTCGGGCAGGAGTAATGAGACCAATGCTAACATCGCAGTTTTGTGAGTACAATATTTGTCAATCAGTTGGCGGGAGAATTGGAGAACAGTTGGGGAAGATTTAGAGTCTGCTGCTGAATCCTGAATAATACGTGCCTCAAGTAAGCTGATTTAGGATAGAGATTTGTGTGAAAGCTTGGGTGTATTTAGTTATATATTGAAGTATTTATTTAAGCTAAGCAGGGAGAGAAATTAGAATTAGAATTGGGGTGTGTGAAGTGGGACCTAACAAAGAACTAAATTGGTTAATTATTTAGAGTTAATTTGTGAATTGTTTAATAGGAATAGAGAATTGTTAGTTTTAAGCAGGGATAGAGATTTATTCATGAATTGATTGTATATTAATTGAGCAAGAGATGGAACATGTCGGGGATTGTTCAGACTTATTAAATAAAGGGACTCGATTGTTCTGTCCGAATTGTTGTATCTTTTCCCAAACCTCCCCGTTCAGAGTTAGTGGAAAATAAGTGGAGGGTGTGCATCCGTCAAGTCCGGGCAACTTGACACATCTTACCCCCTAAAAGGCGAATGCGATCGCTCACTCAATCGAGCCGCGAGCCGCACGAAAACCGCTCACCACACTGATAACGTGAAAATGATATATCGTAATGTTTTGATTCACTTTTTTTTACAATGATGAGGTTAATGCGCTTCAAAACAATTTTTTTAAGCGATATCATCCTCCAGGTTTATTTTCCTTTTGTTTTGACAAATCCAATAAAGTAAAAGCCAGTATGGGAAAACTTACCCAGTCGACAAGTCAGTGAGGCTGTTTATCGGGGAAAAGTTGTAGAAGCTCTTGTTAAATTGAATAAAGCACTACCTGCACAGAAGTTCAAAGCAGTGTGGTTTTAAACCGCACCGCAGTTTCGTGAAACTTTAAACTTTAAAGGGTGTTGACTTTTTTCGAAATAGAAGAAAAATCACGTTTTGTTTACAATCACAAAGAACCAGTTCGAAGATGTCCCACCAACGGTCTGAACTACTGACCAGTGACCTGCACGCTCGAGAAGTTACAATGCTCACATAATTTATCCTATCTACCGGAATACCAAATACCAAGTCAACCCTCCAGATCAAACAATCCCTAGATAATAGGACAAAAACGTGTAATAACGGTCATTTTTAATTAAGTATTAAGTTCAAAATATGTAGGTTTTATTACGTATATCGCCGACATGCCGGTTTTTCTAACGTCGATGTCTATCATCTATTGTGGGTCATCGATATTTGACAAAATTTACAACGGTCATTTTCATTTGATCACGATTGAGTACTTCAAGCGAATAACTTTTACTTTTTTCTAACTCTAGTTTTTTTTGCGAAATTCTGTATTCTTTCAGACTTTCCTCAAGACGAACCTGCAGTACATATAGATCTTTTACAACTTTACAGCCATAAGATCGATAAATTTTTAATTGAAACAACAGCTTACTGTTTCTCTTAACTTTTACTGTCATTTACTGAAATGTTCATACTTTACAGAGCCAAAATCAAAATGCAGTCATGAGCAAAATAAATGAACCACCCTTAAATTTTAATGAATTTTGGTTTTTTCATATTTTCCATAGCATTTTGGTGATGACAGCCTGTAGCCGTACCTCACACATGAATACTGCTTTTTAAGCATAACTTCTTTCACACTTCCCTCAAAGCAGTACCTGTCGAACCTAGCAAGTAACTTTTTGGCCGCTTACAGCCATGAAGTTAGAAGTTTTGCAATTGGAACAATGGCCTACGGTTCTATCAAATTTTACTATTATTTACTAAAATGTGTTATAATGAGCTAAACTCGTAGATTTCAATTATAGTCTAGATCTTTTTTATTGTGCAAATAGATCACCTACAGGTCCATGGTGTTATTGTCGAGGTTAATAGTGTGCAGATTGAATTCTCCCAGTCAAGGAAATCCCGTAGCCATACACAAGCCACATTGATTGAATACCAAGCTCAATTTATGTACTATAGCAAGTGAGCTGTCACACGGTGACATATCAAGAACTCTTCTGCACGATTGTGAAGATTCCGACAGAAAATAAAAGTTATATGTAATGGGCATCTTTTATTATTAATTTTTTTTTTAATTTGGACATTTTATTTTCCAATTTCAGAAATAGGTTTGGTTAGTAATTTATCTATTTGGTCAGGGTCATCACCAAGTGCGTCTTTGATGTGCGATGGAATAAATGGAAAATGGAATTTCGAACTGGTGTCTATCTCTTTCATATATTTTACAATTTGTCAAAATGTGCTAAAATTTTATCCTTTCCCTACAAACATCACAAAACAGAGTATATTTTGTTGCCATGAGATAACAATGAGAGAGAGCCTCTCAGCATAGAAATGACATTTCTTCATGGGACCACAAAGAAATCCCTGAGGGTTTTTCCAGTCATTTGCCTTTATATTAAAAAAAAAAGTTTTGATTGAGGTCTGAGGTCATGTTCAGGCCTGGGATTTATAAACATTGTTTAAATTATACAATGTTTATCAATCCCAGGCCCTAAAGATGATCTCAATAAGGAACAAAACATTGGTACGATAAAGAAAATGTTTTTCTAACCTACATTACACCAGACCTCATCTCCCGAATCATCATCATTATTATTTTATTATAATTACATAAACTAGAAATGTATGGTTTATCACACTGCAACCTCAAACATTCATACAATGAATACTGGATTGCAGGCATAAAAACAACGTAAATCATATATTTTTCAATATTTTATTTGATTCCAGTTCAGTTTCTTTCACATATATAGTACAGTGTAACACATTCCTTTTATGTGGTACATAAAATAATAAGATAACTATAGGAAATATTAATATCATTCTACATTAATTATTAAGTAAACACCAGTTTTTGTAATATCGTATTCATGTTTGTTTGTTTTTTTTTTGTTTTTTCTGGATGCATAGTTATCTTAATTTTAATCTTAAAAATGGTCTATCTACAGTTCACAAATTAATCAGATGAGATCATGAATAAAGAATATTCATTATTATTCACATTAAAATTTTATTTTGGTGCAACGAAGTGCCAAAATGCTGCATTAACATATCATTGATATCCTATTGAATATTATCTATAATATATTATCTAATAAAATTTCATTTGCTAAAACTAAATTGTAGAAATGTTAATATTAAACTTGGACTTATCCATAACAGTAACAAAATATAGTTTACAAAAATATTTTTATTTTCTAATATACAAACAATTTAATTATAATTAATTCGTAAGAGAGTTGGTGGAAAAAACGCAACACAACAAAAATTACTCGTGTAATGCAGTGCTTAGGCATTCGGTATACTCTCATCTATATTTTGATAAAGCCCTCCTCCTAAAAAAGAAATTATGAAACATAAAGAAAAGTCAAATTTTTAGAGAAAACAGGAGTATTTCTTAATATATACATTTTTTACTGCAGGTAATGTTATTATTGCATATATAAAACAAGTTTGGTTATACATATATTCTGTGTTAACTGTTTCAGAGAATGTATTTATAAGCATGAATGTGTGTGTAGTACAGGAGATAATAATGGTGTAATATCAAGTACCCCCATCGACCTCAATTATAATAGTTAGTGTTTATAGATGGAGGAAAATCGAGAACTTCATAATCCTATATGAGTGAACGCTAGTAAATAAAAAATTTCAAAGAGAGTGTGTTTAAGTGCATGGGGGGGGGCTGTATGACGCTATTGTCAATAGGAAGCCCAATTTCAACAATGGTATGGATAAGGCCAAAGTCTTATGCCAGAAAACCATTTTTAAAAATATCAGTTTATTGAATTTTTTTAACTTTCCAGTCTTCTTCAATGTTTTATTCAGGTCTTCCATTATGGAAATCATTGCAACAGTCTTGAAAAAATGAAGATATATCCTTCAGAAGAGTTAAAAAATTTGTTACAGTTGAAAAACAATTTAAAAATTTTAAGCAAACTGTAAACCAATTTTTTTTTTTTAATTCTCTTCTTAGAGCTGTATTTGAAGGTTAACGATGTTAACTGTTAAAAATTACATGACTATTAATTTCAGTGATACAAGCATTCTAAAAAAAATTAAAGAAGACATATTTTTAACAGTAACCAAGATAAAGAAAAGTAAAAAGTTGAGTGTCTCCCTATACTTAAAAACATAAAAAAACTAATACTAACTATTTTGGCGCAATCGCAATAAAAATTCCAACTAAAAACACATAAAAAAAAGAAATTGTAGTTCTCACTACAGCGCTAAATGAACAGATTCTGTTAAATTTTAAATTATATTTGTTCCATTCTGTAATTAAAAGGATAATTCTTACCAGATTTTTATTTAATAAAAAGTAACAGGTTTTATCAGTTATCATGAAATACTAACCAATGAGTCCATCGGAATAGGTGTCTTGCCGTGCTTTAGCTTCTTTGTTAAGTACAATATGAGAAACAACTCTTATTACCATGTTGAGTATACCACTAATTTTTGCCACAACTAAAATAAAAACAATCATGCTAATAACATTCAAACTATAAAATTTAAATTAAATAATTTAATTAAAATAGTATGTTAAAATTAATGGTAGTGTATTGATGTTTAAAGATCAAGTCAATGAAAAGTCACCAAAAGTGATATAATTTTAAAAACAGGGATGACATTTAGTAATTTACAAAACTGAAATTTCTTTTTCTTAGAAAATTTGAAATAAGTGGAGGTAGTGTTGTTGAGTTATAATCCATGAAATGCTTTGACTATTTCATCAAATGTTTTTAATTATTTTTCATTGAAAAGTGGATCAAGTAAACTAAATATAGTTTGATGAGATTTTTATTTATATTTTTTATGGCCTGTACTTTGGTCGTTTCTTTATCTATTTATTTATTCAAATTTCCAGTCCCAAAAGGCAGCCCCACATCGGGGCAGTGAATATAGCACATAAATAATATAGCAGGTAAAAGCACAACTGAACATTGCTTATGAAAATTTAATCATTAATCAAACAAAATAGCAATTTGTCTCACAGTTTTCCCCAGTACCAGAATTGCCTTTCTAATTGATCTTTAAAGGTGGCAGGTCTGTCCTGTTACTGAACTGATTGAAAAGTTTAGCTATTCAGTGGGTTGCAGCTGACTGACTACATATTTCTACGATAGACAATAAGAAATAAGATTTGACCTCTGAAATTTCAATTACGCAAAGTAATAAAAAATGGAAGAAAGGATATCGGAAGCATTCATGGTATGAAAAATTTTCCAACAAAAACTAGACTGGCTAAGATTCAACTGTATTCTAATCAGTCGAGGCCTGATAGACCTAGAACTATAACCTTAGAAAGTACTCGTAATGAAGCCTAGATTTCTTTATGCAACTTTGATTGTGTTGGAGTTAGTCACACCCAGATCCGACCAGGTGGAGAGGTCTAATAGGTAGGTTACCATTTATGCAGTATTTAAAAGCTAGAACAATTGGAAATCTCTTTGAAAATTTTGAGACTTTGTATTAATTATTGGCCAATTGGCACCATGCTGAGAAGGGTATCTACATATTTTTGTAAAGCAATACAATCACTTAAATGTACATATTTGTTTGTACATTTTAAGGTCGTCAGCTAACAGACAGTACTTGTACTCAATATATTATGTTCGTTGTTAAAGAATATGGGAAAGAAAATTGGTCCAAAGATTGTACCCTAAGGAACACCAGAACAGGTGTTAACTGTGTGGACTCTGCACTGTCAAATTTCACTACATCAGATCTCAGTAAGAAGAAGGATTCTTATAATTTTGATCTGCCTATCCTCGTTGTTTTTTTTCTACCTCATCAATACTACCCTGTTCTATATAAACTCAGTCTTTAATAAATTATAAAGTTTTGGAAGAAATCAACAATCAATTGAAACGGAGACAATATTTTCAATATGTGGTCCCAGCCATTTACTCATATTATCAAACCAATTGAAAAAAATAATACAAAGTATTATTAAACATATAAAGTGAACTGAAACTTCATAAAAAAAAACTTATTGCACCATAAATAATATACATGACATTCTTATGATTAAATATATTTACCTTTAGGTGGAGGGTAAGAAACTAGCAATACTAAATCAAGAATTCCTGAAATTACATTTATAACCAATGCCTGAAACAAAAACAAAAATTACATAAAAGAGTATACATGTAAAACCAAGGGCTTAAAAATAAATTTATTTTTGATTGCCTTTTAACACAATAGAAAAACATATCCAACATACCCAAACATGGATTTTAAATAGAACATTTAAAGAACCCATTATGTTTAGTCGTCTGATTGACCAAATTACTTCTTTCAATTAATTATTCTTTGTATGTAAGGTCTTGGTTGAAATGAAAAAGTTGAAAAATGGCAAAAAAGGAGGAAAAATTCTAAAGGTCAGGTTGAGATGGGGAGTTGGTGTCCGAGTGGATCAAAGTCACGATAGCTCATAGCTCAAGAGGTTAGAGTAGGGGCGTATTGAGCCGAAGGTTATGGGTTCGAATCCCGCTCGTGACACTAACTTTTTCATTTCAACCAAGGCCTTACATACAAAAAATAATTATTTAAGAGAACTTTAAATTTATAATTTGTTGCCTTTCTCTATTTAGTAATGAATTATCCAAAAAATGATGTCCATAAATACATATATTTTTTTAAATAATATAAAATTGAATTCAGAATATCCAATTCATGCCTAAAAAAGTTGATTATAGTCAACAATGAATTAATTAAAAAAGCTATTAACCACGATGTCTTGAAACAGAATCTGTTAATAAATAAAAATATATTTTACAATTAATCTAGTTTAAAAAATCATATATTATGTAATAGCATTACATCACAATACAATACAATATTTTTAAAAAGTCAGCAACTAAAATTTGATGATAATGATTTTAAACTAAATTTATAAATAATCAATATATATCAAATATAATAAATTAAAAAATTTACCATTTCTAAAGGCTCATGTTTGTCATGTAACAGTATTCCACTTCCGAACATATATATATAAACCAAATTATATAACATGTATGAACCCATACTACCAGCGGCCACACATGATGAGCCTAGCAATGTACTGAAATAAAATCATACATATCAACATCAAATGGTTAAATTGATGAGAAAAAACTTTTTTCAGTGCAATTATATTAAGAAATTTGTAAGAAAAATATGTTACATGCCACAAAATATTAAAAGTTTGATTCAAATAAATGATAAATACAATAATTACTGTAGTTATAGACATTACAACATCAATAAAGAAGTATTTATATTTGTAATAAATAACATAATCAATTATAATAGAAAGAAAATCTTTCATTGTTTTGGGAAAGGTCTTCCTGCAGTTTTTAATATATTATACAATAAATGTACATGCAATTACATAAAATAAAAATGTAATTACATATAAGATTTTATCAACCATTCACTTAACAATTACAATTAATAACAACTTGGAAGGAAAAACTTACCAAGAAATGAGTACTAGGTGTGTATAGAATAGTGTCTGAAAAAAATAATAAAAACAACATTAAAAAATGTTTCCTTTTAATTTAACTTTTCAAATAAATATTTGAATTACAAATTTCTATATTGGCCATTTAACAAAAATTTGACAGTTTAAGAGTTAAATTGACTAAAGTAGGTATTAATTTAAAATAAATTTGAGAAAAAATAGCCGGTCACGGGTACGAACCAAACCCGCCTTTAGAATACTAAAAGTATTTATTGTTATAATTTTCAAAAAGAATGTAAGACACTCCACCAAGGCACAAAACTCGTATGAATGTTTGTTACATAAGAACAAGCCAATATTTTCTCTAATATTCAAAATTATTTAATGCCGAACATGCTATGACATCGATGGTATCAAAAGTTACATAACTGAGTCAAAAATTCAATATTTTTAAAACATAATTAACTTGGTATTTAGTTTTTAAACAAAGTTTTTGCAGTTCAGTCAACCTTTACTAATTTTAAACGGTAGCAAGTATTTGGGTCCCCAGTTATGATTTTTAGAAGAAACAGGGCTTTTTTTTTTATTGTATACAGTAAGTAAAAGTTATCTTGTTTTGTGTTCTGTTCTTTGTACATACAAAATGAATATATTTATTAGTGTAAATGTTTAGTGTGGCCAATGGCGGATATTGAGTAACCCGTATTACCCTCAATTAGAATAGCTAGGTATAAATAGTATGTGTAAAGAGTGATGGAGGAATATCGAGTACTCCACTACACTGATTGAGTGAGTTAACATTAGAGGATGAAAACACCTAGCTGTTTACAGCCCCTGGTGCCTTCAGTGACAGAACGGATAAGGCTGAAGTTGGCCTCGGCCTGCCAAACCCGAGGCAGGTTATTTTTGCAGCCTGCCAGTAAATTATTGTAAATTACACAAAACCGGATAATGCTGACATGAGAAGTCTGGTGTATAAATCAGTTATCAGTGTTAATATTTTGTAAATGGAATTTGTCCATTATTGGTCTAGTTTAAACATTGAATTGAAATGCCTGTTATATAATACACTAAACATATAAATAGGTGTCTTTCAACACACTAATTTGCATAAGATGTAATATGCATCCTTCTCCCATTTATACTTTTTACACTCTCCCACCAATTCTCCTACTACACAATACCATTTGAAATTCCTCCCTGAAAAGAGCTGCTTCAGAAAGAATAAAAAGAAGAAATAAAATATCACTGGCTAATCGCTACCATTTTTTTTTTTTTTTTTTTTTTTTTTTTTTAAACTGGATTATTATTATTATTGGAGTGATTATTCTATGAAAAACACATACTTTTCTTTTCAGTGTATTATTTCAATTAATTACCGATTTTGTGCAAATACGTAAAAAATCAATCAGAAAAAAAAAAAAAAAGGAAAAATTGCTGTAATATAATCAGAAATAAACGACCTTTCTTCAACTTCACACCCAAATAGAACAAACGTTCTGCATGGTGCTTACTTCATTTACAACTCTTGCATATATGGTTTTTATCACTTTGGGATACATAAAAAAATTAAAAAATCATTTACATTATTTTTAAGTACCAGAAAGATATTTTGCATATCTATATATTTTCCAGTCGATAAAGAGCTTAGAGATTTTTAAAGCTTATTAAAGAGCTTAGCTCCGCCTAACGTTTTTTATCGACGTATTTTGGGGAGACCACTATCCTTGGTAATCCTTATTAAAAAAATGACTTATTTACTATTGAAATTTTTAGTATAAACTAGTTTTATGTTAATTATAGAAAAAAAAACTTGTCTTAGTTCAACTTAACCAACCTCATGTACTTCGAGACCTCGTGGTCGATGTGTCGAGTTTTTTTTCGTAATTCTGCAATGTTAATATGAGAAATAGGATGCTGCCCTGATGTTGGTCTTATAAAGGCCGAAAGCTTGGCAAGTGATCAGAGTCTACTTCTTCTCTACCTAACCAGAAACCAGATCCCAAACACACTAAAATCAATCTTCAAATACATGCCATTTCTACTCAGTTTCTATATGGAATGAAGAGATGATGCCAAGTAAACATTATCTACATGGCAGTCTGGGTTAAGGCCTGTCTTTTCTGTCCTGTCCTGGCTATGTCAAACATATACAGCCTATTTTGAATCTTGTGAGAACTCTTCTCTAACTCAGTTCTTCCAAGATTAGCCCTACTGAGAAGTACTAAGAGCGTCTCTGTCTACTCAGCCAAGCTACATTGACATCAACTTTCTTTTTATTCTTTTGAGGGAAAAGTTGGCCTGATTGGGGGATCATGACCAAAACAAAGAGTATTATTATTTTCTTTACTATTCTATCAGGTTTTTCCTTGGTTGGTTTTATTAATGATTATGTGGTAGATATAAATGATCAAGTTGAACGATTTTGTATAAAAGCAATTTATTCGTAACATTTTCAAAACTCATCCTCAACAAATTTTCATTCAGAGTGCTAATTGAAAACTCCACATGAAAATTCACAGAGGATGAGACGAGTGTGCCTTAAAAATGTTACAAATAAATTGCTTTTATAAAAAAAACGTGGTTATTCAAGTACAAAATGCTACCTACCAAGGTAAATTAAGTATCTTATAAGTATATTTTTTATCTACACTGCATGAAAATTTTTTGCAGGAATAAAACTTTGTTTCAAAATAAATTACATGAACTCATGTTAAAAAAAAATGGTTTTGTAGTGATCTGAATTTAAGCATTAAACGCTCATCATCAGACTAAGCGAAATATCTACATGTACAATACACACAAATTTACTGACTATTGTAAACAAATTTGTAGATTATTTGCATAGTCTGGTTATGAATAATCAGGATCAGCTATGGTCTTGCTTAAAAAGGATATTCAATGTTACTGCCAAGCTTTCAACCTATTTTATGGCCATTATCAGGGCAAAACAATTTTAAATATGTCTGTAAATTGACATAATTAAGATTTTCATAGATTTCAAATTTATTTGAAGAACGATATGTCCCAACATTGCCAAGGGCAGTAGCCATCTAAAAATTTGAAATCGTCTATTAAAAACTTAATTATATTAATTTATAGATCCATTTAAGATTGTTTTGCCCTGATGATGACCTTGAATGGTCGAAAGTTGGCATGAACAATTAGTTTTTTCTTCAAGACCATACCTGATCCAGATTATCCATCAGTAAAAAAGTGGTTGATACATCTAACACTTAAAAACGTGTGATGATGAGCATTTAATGCTCAAAATTTGAATTGTTGCAAAACCTGTTTTTACGTGCTTTAAATAGGCTTCACTTCTCAGCAGCCTTTCTATCACGTAATGCCGAGCAATTTGGGTTTAAAATTTTCAAAAAATTAATTTACAAAAAAGGGTAACCAAAAGACGAGCAATACTGTTTAAAATTAATCCATATATGTATTTAGTAGTCATAACTGACTGTATTAATTGTTTTAATCAATTATACTTTTAATCAAAAGTATTGGTTGAGTTGAAAATATGGCAAAAAGAGGGAAAAATTCTAAAGGTTGTGGGTTGAGATAAGGAGTTGGTCCGAGGGAATCGAAGTGCCCATAGCTCAAACGGTTGGAGTAGGAGCATATTGAGCAGAAGGTTGTGGGGTCGAATCCCACTTGTGACACTTGCTTTTTCATCTCAACCAAGACCTTAGATTAAAAGTAAAATTAATTTAAAATGTTTAAAATGGCCATCTTTACTGTAATTTTGCCCCTTGTATGTACCAATAACTAAAAGTGAAAAATTCCCTTCAACATGTATTGATTATGATGGACAATAAACTCCAGTATTTTAAAAGTAAATAAAATGACATCAAGAGAGTTTAGAAGTTTTTATTCAACATAATTATTTTACACTTGTACAAAAATAATTATTAATCACTGTTCAACCGTCCTATCGGACTGTTCAATCCGCTCTTTCAAACTGATTGTATTACTTTTATTGCTAATTACAATGTACTAATTTTAACTATACCAAATATTTTTTTACCTCGTTTAGAGAAAAAAAGATAGATTAATGTATCGACAAGCTTCTAATAGAAATTTGAAAATAATCACCAATTCGTAATAAATTAAAGAACGTAGTATGACCTAAACCCGGAAAAATTGATTAAAAAATATTTAATTTATCTTAATTTAACCAGAAACTAATCATTTATATATTTTAATAATAAATTTATGATTTACTTTAAGTCAGTTGGACAAAATTATTTCTATATTTTGACCATATAGTCAGACAATAAGGTTATATTTTCAACAAGTCACAATAATTTGAACAAAAACATGGTTTATTAAATATAAATTCAGGCTTACTTTTAAGTTGAGTATTTCGTTTCTCAAGTCCATGTTACGTAATTGACTAAGTTACGACTAGACTAATAAAATAAGACGTAATATAATTGACTTTTTTATTTTGAATTATGAATCAATCATCTGACTCACGAATGTTTTAATAAAACAGTTTAAAGTATAAGCGCAATTATCAGACTTTCCTTCTAAAAACCGAACGATAAACGGATAACAGTGTCGACTTCGATCCTGGGGCTGGTCGTTTACAGCCTTCAAATTGTTTATTTTAACAGAACATGTCGAATACGCATTTTCTTTTCTTTATTTAATGGGCAAACAAATTTTACATTATGATAAATAAACGTAGACGATTAATTTTACTTAGGGTGCGTTGCATTTCGAAGAAAATTTGAATGCTTTTAACAGTAATAAACCACCCGCGCGAATTGAAGAAATAAAAGCAAAAACGCACATAAATATGTTTAACATAAATAGGTAAAATCAAGCTTTTTAGATGTTCTTTTTGATCTGGTGTGCCACAAGGCTCCAATCTTGGTCCTTTTCTCTTTCTCTTCTTCATTAAAAAATTCAGCAAAAAGGAAATATACTAAATATAGATTTATTTAATGCGTATTGCATTTAAAAAAAAAATTAAATGTTTACAAAGTTTTATAATATTGTAAATTAATTTATCCGTTTATATATTTTATGTAATATTATGTTTATATATTTTATAACATCTATTTTTTATTCTTGATTGTCCAGG
Source organism: Cimex lectularius (assembly GCF_000648675.2). Classification (NCBI taxonomy): domain Eukaryota; kingdom Metazoa; phylum Arthropoda; class Insecta; order Hemiptera; family Cimicidae; genus Cimex; species Cimex lectularius. The sequence continues at coordinate 1,636,160 of NW_019392692.1, forward strand.
TTAAATAGTTTGTTCCAGTTAATTCCCTTTTTCCTCTCCTTCGGGTTCACAATACTTTGTGTTAAATTAGCCAGATAATAAACATAAAAATATATTTTATATGCTTCTGATATTTTAATTATTTGATGTTATTGAATTTTATAGTTCATCTATATGTATTTAATTAAATTAGGCTATTAGCCTGTATTTTCAAATTAATTAATTAATAAATAATCCATTTATGTTAGTGGTCTAAATGACCAAATTACTTCTTGCAATTAATTATTCTTTTTACGTAAGGTCTTGGTTAAATTAACAATTAAATTAACAATGTTTTAAATTTTATTTTTCTAGCAGTTAAAAAATCTTTGAAATGTAAATGCGTTAATACATTTATATATTATCAACCTAAGTTATGACACATCAAAAATGATGATAGATGATGCAATATGATAGATGTTTGACCAAAGATGATATATCGCAAAATTGTACAAAACTATTAGCTCTTTAAAAATAAATAAATATATATATATATTTCTACTTATAAAATTGACCTTTGTTGATATTTTAATTTATTAAACAATTTATTCAATCAATACTTATTGCATATTAAATAAAAAAAATTATGTTTCCGAAGTTCCGTTCCATACTTATTTGTTCTTTGTATTGAAGCGGTAAATTTGGTGAAAAGTTTTAGCTGTACTTTTGTTTTTAAACAGAATAAGTTGATTTCCTCTCAGGTAGTTTAGTGATTAATGGAAAAATGCAGAGCATTTATATTTTAAAAGCTACTTGAAATAAAAATAAAGTATAAATGATGATTAAGTCATCGACGAAGTAGGTCAACGTGTGTTCACCTTCCTTCTAACCTTTTTAGATCGCCCATTTTGTGATCCACGCGTTTCTATCAGTTCGTGCGGACTTTTGTTTTTTTTTACCATGGCACCTGTGAGTATCTTGTTTTAAGCGGAATATTTTCCATATATTTATCGCTTTCATTCCCCGATTGCTAAATTTAAACCTTAAAAGTTAGAAATAGAAGAAATTCTGTTGAGAAAACATAATTTCCGAACCCTTCTAAAAACCCTGCTCGTTTCATTGTCTTGAGGTTTTCTTTACTTTTCGCTTTATTTAGAACTAATATTCTAATTTTCTAAGTTTTTAATTAATTATGATTTATGTTTGTAAAGATAAACGACATTCGGTTGAGGTTATGAGTGTTAAAGCACGTGTTTTGTTGCAGGCAAAGAAACCTGGTGCCGCTGCAAAAAAGACACCGACGACAACAGTCACTTCTGCGAAAGTAGGAAAGACGGCTGCCAAACCAACGGGAGGTGCGACGGCAGCGAAATCGGCCCCTGCCCCGGCTGCCAAACCTGCCCCTGCGAAACAGGCGACGGCGAAGCCTGCACAGCAGAAGCAGACGACGAAGCAGCCTCAGGCAGCGACCAAAGCCGCCGCTCCTGCTGCGAAGCAGGTGACGGCGCAGTCTAAAGCTGCACCTGCACCGAAGGCGCCTGCGGCAGCCAGTAAACCCGCTGCTCAGACAAAGCCGGCTCCGGCTGCACAAAAACCCACGACAGCTCCGGCTGCTAAGAAACCAGCGGCAGCCCCAGCACAGAGTGGCGCTTTGAAAAAAGCCGTTCAGCCTAAAAAGGCACTAGGTGCTTCGAAAAAACCACACCAAGGTGTGAAGAAACAAACTCTTAAAGGGAAAGGACAAAAGAAAAAGAAGGTCTCTTTAAAGTTTGTTATCGATTGTACACATCCGTATGAAGATAAAATCATTGATGTTGCTAACTTTGTAAGTATATTTCAAAACAAGATTAAACTATTTTCGTTCTTGTGAGAAACAAAACCAAAACTGCAAAGAAACAACTTTTTTTTCTTCTGTTTCTACTGAATTTAAGAAATAACTTATGGTTAGAGTTCTTTCCTCCACTGTGACCTAAACAGGTCTATTGTGGAACCGCTATAGCTTATAGTCATACCGTGGAAAGGGCGCTATTGCTTATGAAACAGCACTTTCCATGGTGCTTCTTCGTGGATCTCCTTGGGTATGACGTCCCACAGATTTGGCTGTACTGAAAACGGCTAACGCATTACATTTGCAAAGGAAACCGCTGATGTCTCTGGTTCCTCTTGATAGAGCCAGCATGTTTCCGTCTCAGCCTTGCTCATCTTCTTAAGGTGATAGTTAAGAGGGCAGTGTCCGATGTAGAAGCCTATTATTTTTCTCAAATCCTGCCTAATAGGAGAGGAATTCTTTCACCTTCTGTTTTGAGATGTTTATAAATCTCTTAGCTAGTCTCATACCAGGAGTATTTGTCCAGTGTGCGTTTTTCTTTCTCGATCTTTTTTTCCAGTTCCAGCTTAAGCACACACACTCTGGAGTACTTAGTTGTGGTTCTGGTTCATGAGTGAGAGGATTTCCCTTTTTTTTGGCTAGTTGGTCATCCTGTTCATTTCCTTCTATGACTTCATGTTCGGGAACCCACTGTAAGGTATCTTGTTTTGCTTTCCAAGAGTCATTAGGCAGTTCAGGCACTCCCAGACAAGTTGTTTAGTCATGAGATGATTTTACTCATTTCCATTATTTTACTTTTGTAGAAGATTTTGGTACGGCTTGCAGCTTACTTTCCACCGTCAAATGAATTCTTTGTTTGGTACAATTCAGACTGATTTACTTCCATGTATACATATTTGGGAACAATTTCCAAATACTCTATCAAACAATAATAATGAATTACAACATGTAAGATAAAGGTCCCGGGTTCGAATCCATTGGCCATGCATTCCAACCAGACATACTTACAAATGTTTTTTTTTCTCCCCCTCAAAAAAAAAAAATCGGCACCCTGAGGGTTCAGGTTGAAATACCTTGTTAAAAAAAAATTACTTAATCTCAGCAGCACTGAATTAGAGACGTAAAGACTTAAAATGACCACAAATTAATAGTAAAAGATACACTTGGTAAATTGAAAACAATTTGGAAGAATGCTTACAAGGTCAATAAAAATATCAACTTGAGTTTGGATATTTCTGATCATTTTGGTTTCCCTGTCATATCTGTAAGACGTGTTGTGGCTTCTCGCCATCTTTAGTAGTGTGCTTATGGTTACCTAAGGGTTTTCAATAGTCTGTAACTGGATTAGGTGATTATCGTGTCTTTTCTTAGACCATTCAGGATGGTAAATGCTCTGTGCTTCCCAAGTGAGAAACTGATATCGTGCTCTTCTCTCTTCACTTTTAGCTTTAAGTTCATAGAAGTAGTGTGCTGTTATTAAAAGTTATTATTTTTAGCTCAGAGAGGGTGGAAATTTAGAGAAAAAACGCATTTTTTACTCTTTTAAGCACACTGCTTCTTTGAACTTCATTCATAAAGCAAAAAGACTAAATCACGATATCACACTTGCATGCTTTCAGTATCCCTCTGGGGGAAACAAGAGCACGATATGACACTCGTGCTCTTCTCTCTTCACTTTTAGCTTTAAGTTCATAGAAGTAGTGTGCTGTTATTAAAAGTTATTATTTTTAGCTCAGAGAGGGTGGAAATTTAGAGAAAAAACGCATTTTTTACTCTTTTAAGCACACTGCTTCTTTGAACTTCATTCATAAAGCAAAAAGACTAAATCACGATATCACACTTGCATGCTTTCAGTATCCCTCTGGGGGAAACAAGAGCACGATATGACACTCGTGCTCTTCTCTCTTCACTTTTAGCTTTAAGTTCATAGAAGTAGTGTGCTGTTATTAAAAGTTATTATTTTTAGCTCAGAGAGGGTGGAAATTTAGAGAAAAAACGCATTTTTTACTCTTTTAAGCACACTGCTTCTTTGAACTTCATTCATAAAGCAAAAAGACTAAATCACGATATCACACTTGCATGCTTTCAGTATCCCTCTGGGGGAAACAAGAGCACGATATGACACTCGTGCTCTTCTCTCTTCACTTTTAGCTTTAAGTTCATAGAAGTAGTGTGCTGTTATTAAAAGTTATTATTTTTAGCTCAGAGAGGGTGGAAATTTAGAGAAAAAACGCATTTTTTACTCTTTTAAGCACACTGCTTCTTTGAACTTCATTCATAAAGCAAAAAGACTAAATCACGATATCACACTTGCATGCTTTCAGTATCCCTCTGGGGGAAACAAGAGCACGATATGACACTCGTGCTCTTCTCTCTTCACTTTTAGCTTTAAGTTCATAGAAGTAGTGTGCTGTTATTAAAAGTTATTATTTTTAGCTCAGAGAGGGTGGAAATTTAGAGAAAAAACGCATTTTTTACTCTTTTAAGCACACTGCTTCTTTGAACTTCATTCATAAAGCAAAAAGACTAAATCACGATATCACACTTGCATGCTTTCAGTATCCCTCTGGGGGAAACAAGAGCACGATATGACACTCGCTTCTTGAAATAGTTCTATTCTAGTTCCAATAATGAATAGCTAATAGCCATTACTCATTATGTTCAATTTAAAATGACAGTAAAACGTTTTTCTCCTGTCTATTTTATATTTTATTTATTTAATTTTAGGAAAAGTATCTTCAGGAAAGAATAAAAGTGAATGGAAAAACCAACAATTTTGGAAACAACCTTCAGCTAGAGAGAAATAAGATGAAAATTATTGTAACATCAGATATTCACATGTCTAAAAGGTAAATATAATTAATTTATTGTTGTTAGAACTTTGCTTTTATTTGTTTAATTTTCAGTGTGAATGCCTAGGATATTTAAATTAACTGTGGTTGTAAAACGTCATGACATTTTATTCCACTTTTCACTTAATAAAAGTTGTTTACAAGATGTAAATTGGTAGGCCAAAAACATTTTGAGCTATTATTAGTACAGTACACTCTCAATAACTTGAACCTTAATATTTTTTCAAATCCCTTTCATTTTCCTAGTGTTTGCTCACATTTATACCTTACCTCTAAAAGTTGAACATATCAAAATGAAGACGTTGATTAGACTTTATTTATTTATTTTTACATTTCTTTACCTGATGGGCTCTCCAATCTCTTCTCTTCCTCTCTTTTAACAGGCCTACACCAAACAGAGTCAACATTTCACGCTTATCAGGGGTTTTTTTTCATTAAGTTTTAAGTTTGTTTTTGTTTATGAGTTTGTTAATTTATATATAAAAATAAATGCCTGTGAAATGTCATTGTAAGATGTTAAGCATAGAGGAGAAACGCAAAATTATTAAGGCAGGAGATGAAGGCATTAAGAAAAAATGGCGACATTGCCAAAATATTCAGCATGCCACCAAACTCTTTATCCGCAATTTAAAAAAAAAGTAGGCATAAGTATGATATAGCGAGTGGATTACCTCAAACCTCGATTAGTTGAAAACCTAGATAACTCAATTTTTTTAAATTTACTTCCTCCTGAGATTCTAGTTATCGAGAGTCAACTATAAGTAGTATAAATATTTCATGCAATTTTGCTGTTAGTGGTAATTTTGGTAAGCCTACCCTTCTGAATTGATCAAACACATTTTGGCATTACCCCTTACCAAATTGCTGTTTCTGTTTGTTTACAATTTCTCATTGTACATGCATTGTTTTGTTTTCAGATATTTGAAGTATCTCACGAAAAAGTATCTGAAAAAAAATAACCTCCGAGATTGGCTTAGAGTTGTTGCAAGTTCTAAAGACACCTATGAACTTAGGTACTTCCAGGTAAGTCGAATGTCTTATTTCAACATACATTGAATTTAGTTAAATGATTTTTTCCCTTCATTATTTATTTGCCATGTCACTTAAATAATGTTTTCAAGTTTAAATAATTTTTCCTCGTAAATGAATTAGTACTCTTTTGAGCATGTTTAGGTGTGTATGAACTCTTACGTTTCAGTATATTATAGCCATTTTTATTTGTTACCCCTTATTATCATCTTTGGTTGTAAATCATTTTGAATAAAATTTAATTACCACTTTTAATTTAAAAAAATTACTCCAATTCAAAAAGTTCAGACTCAATTTCTTTTTTCTTTTGTATTTTTGTTTTTTACAATTAATACATTATTTAAAACGCAGAAATATATTTTAAAAAATGCATGAATTTGGCACAAATGTTGCACAAAAAGAAAAGGAAAATTAAAGTAATTACTTTTATTGTAAATTAATTAAATAATTTTTGTGTAGATCATATGATTGGATTGGTTTTTATGTATGAAATTAATCGTACCTTCTAAATGAGCAAAAAAAAAAAATATTTAACAGAACTCCACATTTAGAAATTAAAAAAAAAGAAAAGGAAAATTTACCAATAATTGTACAGTCAACTCCCTAGTAAGTCGAAATTCAAGGCTCTGGGCGGTAGTTTGACTTATTATTATTACTTAATAAATTTTATATTGAAGTTGATGTTTAACATATAACATTAAAAAAGGGATATAAGTAATCATAATGAACATGTCACAAATTACACTGAGAGGCAAAATATTGCATCTCTGACACAGGGACTCGTATTTTAAAAGTTTAAAAAATTGTTAATTTTGGTATTGCTCCAGTTTAACTTATGATTTTTCCTTCTCGAAGGTGGGATAATAGGTCATCTCAATGACCTATGATGAGATGACCTATTATCCAACCTTCGAGAAGGAAAAATCATAAGTTAAACTGTTGAGGTTGAAATATAAGAAAACATCGTTACTGTTCCAGTGTTAAGTAGATAAAAAAAACTTAAAATTCAACTTAAAATGAAGCTCTAGACTTAAAAGGAATAGAGGTATTCCAGGGATCCAAAACTATTCCCAAGTTAAAAGCTTTACTACTAACTCAAGGCAGCAGAATTGAATTATAAATTAATTTGCTTCAATGGATCTGACCATTAGCATATTTCTTCAAAGGAACTGTTTCAACTTTCATCCTGGTTGAATGAACTGTATTGATTTATGCAGTTGTCCCTTGTAAACCCACCTTACTGGAAAATCTTAATGAAATAGATGAGACAATTTGTATTTCATAGAAAGAAACGAACAAAACAACAAACCCAACTCATCCTTAGTTAGACGTATTGAATATAGTGATTTGGTTTTTAAACATATTTGCTTGTAAAAATGTTGCTCATCTGTGTTTATTCATTTTTGTTACAGTTCAACAGCCAAGAAGATGAAGATGATGAGGATAATGATTGAAATCATTGCTTTTAAAATATGATATTTTGTAAATTCTTTGTAACCAAAAGTTTACAAAACAGTTGTAACAGTTTTTATTTTATTTCCCATTCCATTTTAGTTTAGTTTTTTTCTAAGCACATTCAGGTCTAGAAATTATACAATCATGTGAGATAAATATAATTTTATTTTGATAAGTCTTAGCCCTTTTAAGTTATGAGTTAGAAGAGAGATATGTTTGTATCATAGTCTACTTGGTTCACATGATTAGGTCTAAAAAATCGGTTTAGGCCACTATTAAATTGTATAATTAATACAATTTAATATTTATTAAGTTTTTAATAATAGTTAATAAATATTAAATTGTAAGCTTCTTCAGACAAAGTGGAAAAGTTCAGCTTTTCCCTTAGAGAAGTTGAAAGTCAAGCGTGATTGAATAATAATTTTTCCACCGTCATATTATGGATAAACATTTTCTTTATCGTGGCACGATAAAGAAAATATTTTTCTGAAACCTACATCACACAGACCGCATCTCACGATTTCTGAATAATCATCTACTAACGGTCACTAATCACCACACATTATGAATAAACTTGATTCTGAACAGTTCACTGTGGTTTCGTTAATGATATTTATTTTTTTAAATTAATTTATTTTTTGAGATAATTAAGAGCTTGGTACCACCTTGTGAAACAACTAACTCATCCAGAGAGAACGTTTTAATAGTTTTTAGAAAAAGTAAGTGAAGGCAATAAATCTAAAATATAACAATATTGCAACATTTTAAAATTGTCTTGGACTTACTCCACTTCAACGTGTGAACCAGAGAATTTCTGCACCTTCTGAGTAAAATGGGATAAATCAAATTTTGACCAAAGGAGATAATTATGTTTTAAGAATACACCAGTATGTCTAGGTCTGAATGACTGTTTAAGTAGAACTTACTTTTGAATGTAAAGGTCCATTTTTACACACTGAAACATTTTAATACCAGTACCAAAGGGTCTAAAGTTTAAAATTGTAAAATCCTTGGAAGGTTTTCTTATTGTATTATCCAGTTTTTCCCCAAGGTACCATCATATTGTGATACACAACGAATAAAAAAAGATTCATATACAGTTATCTTGAAAATTACATCAAAAAAGCCCTCTTATGAAAAACTGGACTACGAGTGCCCCAAAATTTTAGGGCGAGATGCTTGAATTTGTACAATGGGAGTTTCTCTTTGAAGTGTAGACTTATCTGAATCTGTATCAGCAGCTTGGGCTGGTACAGGGGTATTCTCTTGGATATTGATGTCGATGAAACAAATTTGGGATTTGCACCATCATCATAGAAGAAATGTCAGTTCAACTAGAACGACATGAAATACTAGTTGGAATCTGATTTCTGATTATAATATTGCTGCATAAATTCACAGTACAGCCCCTCTTACAATTGCAGGAATAAAGAAATAATATTTTTTATTAATCGTTACTTGTCCCCCTTACAATTAAATATTAGTTTCTATGTATAGATCAGTGCTCATTGCTGTTTCTATGCGTACTTTGCTCTGTTGGTTTGTTTACCGCCATTGTGCTACTACCTTCTCTGCATAGTTTATGTAGTAAATGATCGTTACAAGCTTGTACTTTTTTATTCCAATTGATTAACTGTAGGTATATTATAGTTTCTTTGTGCTTATCTTCTATCGTATCCAAGGTCCTTTCCTCTTGGTTTAGTTTCCTCTATTGTATACTTTCTTTTCTGTATTAATTTATTTACAAATAGTTTTTTAAAAGTTTGTGCTTTTTTATTCTAGTTAACTAACGTTTAGTTGTTAAACTATTATTTTATTTAGTTTCTTTGTATAGATCTGTGATCATTGCATTTACAAGGTGTGCTTTGGTATGTTGGTTTGTCGAGGTGTGTTTTCCTCTCTACATTAGTTTATATAATAAAATATCTTTACTAACTTGTGCTTTTTTTATTCTGGTTAATTGCCATTTAGTTGTTATATTATATTGAGTTTCTTTGGGCAGATCTGTGATAATTTCATTTTAGAGGTGTGCTTTGGTCGGTCGGTTGTAGTGAACATTCTTTCATTTTAGAGGTATGTTTTGGTCGGTCGGTTGTAGTGAACATTCTTATCTGGGTTGGTTTATGTACAAAAAGGTTGCTAGAAGCTTGTGCTTTTTATTCACTTTTGTTGTTTATTTCAAACTATGTTTATTTTTTATCATTATATTAATATTACAACAAACTTATTTTAATGTAGCCTAAATTAAACTAGATCAGTAATTCATGAGTTTTAATAAAAATTATTTAATTATAATGATTTGAAAGAAAATTTGCAAAAAAACAACCAGAAAATAATTTAGTGACCAATTATTAACTATTTATTGTATCACTAAATGATTTTCCTGTTTTGTAGAATTTTCTTTCACACATCATAATTAAAAAATTTATTAAAACATGAATTTCTAATCTTGTTTATTTTGGTTTACAATGTTGTTATTAACATTGAGATAAAAATACATACAGTTTGAAATACACAAGTACTAATGGCTAGGTTTTTTTTATAATTAATTTTTATTTTTTATTTAATTATTTTTTGTCTTTGAGTATATTTAGTTTCTTTGTACAGATCGGTGACCATTGAATTTGCGAGGTATGCTTTATCCTGTTGGTTTGTTTGCCTCATTGTACTACTTTCTTCTCTGAGTTAGTATTTATTCTAAACTTTTTAGTAGCTTGTGCTTTTTTATTACAGTTATTTGCCACATTAATAGTTACTTAATATTTAGTTTCTTTGTGTGGCTAATGATAATTGGGTTTTTGGTCTTGAAGAATTGAACAAACAGATAAGTAATAACACTAAAATTGCACAAAGAACCAATATTATAAGATGAGGTCAATCATCTCAGAACTGTCAGCTTGGTACTGGACAAAGGCAATCTACTGCAATCGAATAAAAAAATAAAACTTGAAATGATGTGGTTTGAAATGAATTTATTTAAATCAAGTAATTTATGAGGGAACAGTGTAACAGATCCGACTGGTTTTTTCACATTGCTGCAATTTGGATTTGGTTTCATATAGGCTTAAATCCGCTCATGTACGTGTGCCATTATGGAGATGTACCAAGTTGAGACTATTCGCTTCTCATAGTCCACTGCAATTCTAGCATTTGTTATTTGCAGTAAATTGCCCGCAAGGTCACTCCACCTGGGTGTTGGCGATCTGGGGGCAGACCTCAGTCTTATCTGTCAGTTCAAGCCACCAAATTTGGGTTCCGGGGAGGAGGTGGTGCTGCCAACATCTATGTCAATTCAGCGCCCAACGCTTGCAATTCCAAACCAATTTGTTCATTCTTAAATACACTAATTTCGTGGTCCGCTTGACCAATTAATACATTAAATTAATTAAGTTTTTTTTAGTTGAGATGAAACTCTCGTGCCATTAACTTTTTTTCATCTTAACTAAAAAACCTTAATTAATTTAATTCTTAAATACATTCACTCCTATTTACATAGCAATTATTCAATTATGGTTATGGAGTACTCAATATTCCTAGATCACCCTTTAGACATTATAACTGACTTAATTGATAGTCAATGGGCCTGCCATGGACCCTTTCACATTCACGTTAATAAATACATTCACTCTCAATACACAACTATTATTATGAATGATAGAACAACCCGTTTCCTCCAAGAATAGGAACAGGGGACCACTCCTATTTTAACAATCAAATGAAGTAAACTTTAGTTAGATTTTAAAACACTGTGTGGTTTTGGGGGTAAAGGCGCCACAGCATTGAAGAAATAATTAACGTGTTTTGAAAGTTGATTTTGTGTGTGAATGACGTGTATGAAACGTGTATTAATTGTTAATTTATTATCAACATTCGTAATTCATATTTAATAAATTTTAATTGTTTATTTCAATATCGGTTTGAGATCAGATGCGCCCTCGAATTCTGTTTGTCCCCCACTTTTCTCTCTTCTACTTCCAATTCTCACGTAACTACGTAGACGTCGGTCGAACTCTACAGACGCCCTGTTCTTTATACAGCTGATTTTGTTATTCTTTGAATTGCGTATTATTAAGAGCTAGGTTTTTAACTTGCACAAGGGAAATTTGTTTTGTTTCTGTTGTTTTAAGGGTCGTTTTCATAAAGAGCAATGAAATTCCAATACAAGGAAGGACATTCGTTCGAGAAGAGGAAAGCTGAAGGTGAAAAAATAAGAAAGAAATACGCTGACAGAGTTCCTGTAAGTATTCAAATCTGTAACATTTCATTGACACACTTAATTCAAATACGGGTTTTTCTTATTAACAAAACGATATTTTGTCGTTAAAATAATTTGCAATGCAGGTCGATTTTTATAATGGATTACAAGGCTGTTTCCGTTATTTCTTATTGTTCCTTTGTTCCAAGCATATGTAAAAACTTGGTATTATATTCTAGGTGATCGTCGAAAAAGCGCCTAAGGCCAGAATCGGTGATTTGGACAAAAAGAAATACCTCGTACCCTCCGATTTGACCGTGGGCCAATTTTATTTTCTGATCAGAAAAAGGGTACAACTCCGACCAGACGATGCACTTTTCTTTTTTGTGAACAACGTCATTCCACCAACAAGCGCGACAATGGGATCGCTTTACCAAGTAAGATATCTTTATTTTTAATTATTAGAAGGTTTATGTTTGATGCCAAGTCATCGCTGTATTTTCAATTCTGACTTATGTAGAAAAGGCTAAAAATAAAATCCCTTTTTCATGTCACTTTATGATGCAATCAATTAGTACAATACAGTGCATTTTTGTTGTCAAAAAAGCAGTGTATATTGATTTTGTTTTGTTTATAAAGAACATTATTGTTTATCCAATATAATCTAGACAGACCAATTTTTAAAAAGTTTTGCCAAAGGCTGAAGTGTCTTAGCGATTTTAATTCAAGTCATGGTGGTATTCAAAAGCTAGTTAATACATAAAACTAAAGAACTTTAATTATAGAATTATTTTATTTTTTCCTACATTTACAGACATAAGGTTTCTGTCATCATATTGAATAATTTCGTATAAAACTTGTATTTATGTATTCAATTATATTACATGAAATACATCATTACTGTCATTTTTAATTAATGTTTGAATATCTTTTTGAGCGAATCATGAAATAAAAATTTAATTTCATTAAATCAATTATGTATAGTAGTCTGATTGACCAAATTACTTCTTTCAATTAATTATTCTTTTTACGTAAGGTCTTGGTTGAAATGAAACTTGCTCGTGAAACTTTTCATTTAAACAAGGCCTTACATAAAAAGAATAATTAATTTAAATTGATGTATCTATTCAATTTTTTCGTATATTTACAGATGACTTGACATAAGGCTTTTATGTCATCATATTGAATGGTTTCATATAAAATTTGTATTCATGAATTCAGTTGTGTTATATTGACATACATTATTGCTGTTCTTCTTAATAATATTGAATATATTATTAAACGAATCTGGACAGAAACGTTTATATTGAATAATCCATATGTGTATTTTTTAGTAATCATAATTGACCATATTAATTATTTTAATTAATTGTACTTTTTATCTATGGTCTTGGTCAATATGAAAACTATAATTAATTAAAATTTAAATTGATGTTGGAATCTATTACATGTAGGCAACTTTACACAAGGTTTTTATATCATATTGAATGGTTTAATATAAAACTTGTATTTATGTATTCAGTTATATTACATAAAATACATTATTACTGTTCTTTTTAATACTATTGAATATAAATTAATCTGGACAGAAACATTTAAATTGATTAATCCATTTGGTATTTAGTAGTCGTTAATTATTTTAATTAATTATACTTTTTTATCTTAGGTCTTGGTTGGATGAAAAAGCTAGTGTCACAAGCGGGTCACTAGTTTTTCATATCAACCAAGACCTAAGATAAAAAGTATAATTAATTAAAACTTAAATTTGTTACAATTAATTAAGGTTTTTAGTTGAGATGAAAAAAAGTCAATGGCACGAGAGGGATTCGAACCCATGACCTTCGGCTAGATACGCCGCTGCTCTACCACCTGAGCTATCGTGACCTCAATCCGCTCGGACATCAACCCCACCTTATGAGTTTTCCCTCCTTTTGCCATTTTTCAAATGTCGTGTTATCGGTTTGGATTCTCGACGACAATTGAAATGGCGACGGAGAACTTTAGTGAAGTCTACTTCATTTTAATTCATTATATTCACTAATTTCGTGGCCCGCTTGACCAATTAAATCATTACAATTAATTAAGGTTTTTAGTTGAGATGAAAAAAAGTCAAAAATGGCAAAAGGAGGGAAAACTCATAAGGTGGGGTTGAGATGGGGAGTTGATGTCCGAGCGGATCGAGGTCACGATAGCTCAGGTGGTAGAGCAGCGGCGTATCTAGCCGAAGGTCGTGGGTTCGAATCCCTCTCGTGCCATTGACTTTTTTTCATCTCAACTAAAAACCTTAATTAATTGTAATGATTTAATTGGTCAAGCGGACCGCGAAATTAGTGAATATAATGAACTTAAATTTATGTTGAATTAAATTATATTACATAAAGTACATTATTACTGTTGTTTTTAATAATATTTGGGTATATTATTAAACGAATTTTGAAATGTATTATTTATTTACATTATTTAAAATATAGAATCTAATCAATTTATCTTTATGTTTCAGGAACACCATGAGGAAGATTTCTTTCTCTATATTGCATACAGTGATGAAAATGTCTACGGGTCTTATTAACCACTTTCAAAATGAAAAATATATGAAATATAAAAGGAACAAGTATTCAATTCAAGGCCATTTTTTTTCTGTTTCTTTTTTTTACGATAATGTGGTGATTTAAATATGTTTCAATTCGGATAAATACTGTCGAGACTTTTTTTAAATAGATTCTTGCGTATACTACTCATAATTCCCCTTTTTAGTCATCAATAAATTTTTGTTGTAATTATAAAAGGTATTTTAACATTTTTCTTTCTTAACTACTCTACAATGTTATATTAGATAATAAATTTATATTGATTTTTTCTTTTCTTTATTAATATGTAAAATGTTTCTCATTTCTTTTTCGACACTCATATAGGCAAGCAAGGTTAAATTGTAACTGAAATGCTGATTGTTAAAGTCTAGGTATAAGTTTGAGTACAGTGTATTCAGGCATTAGAGGTTTAATTTTTAATCATTTTAATTACATTAGATCTTTTTTTCTTTGAAGCATCACTATATAAAGTGAATTAGAGAATGATTGAGTTTATTGATAAAACGAGGGAAAAAAGATGCTCATTTTGTTGTTTTTCTTTCTCTCAATTGCTTAGCATCTATATATCTTAGCATCTATTTAAAAACAAATTAACTACTCAAAAAATATTTGCGAATAATGGTGAACTTAAAATCAATAATGTACATTTACATTTGTTTCGGTGATAATTGAAAATTAACATCTAGTAATTCTAAAAAAAAAAATAAATAAATAAATGTACATGCTAAACTAAAGATTTCACAAAGTATATGATAATATAAAAGTTAGGTGAACATATTGTATTATATGAATTCAATTTATATCACCAGAATAAATTACTTTTGAAATTGGGTATGTAAGAAGTATAAAAATAAAGTTTATAATGATTCTGTTACTTCTGTATTTATATATTATATGCTTTTGTTCTATAAGTTTAATATCTTAGAAATTTGATTACCATTTTTTTTCTTTTATATATGTATATCTTAGCATATAGATTTTTGGTTGCGTGATATAATAAGTTTCATTTTATTGGTAAATTAATAAAAAGCACATTTTGTTCTTAATGATATATTGTAGTTACATTGTATAGTTACAATAAATTTCTTTAACACCTTTATTTCTATTGACTTCAATCATTAATTTTCTTCATGACTGCATAAATTACTTCTTTTGTATATTGATCTAATTTTTCACATTTCTTATTTGTATTGACATCTTTCGTCGAGCCCCAAATGACTACTCCTGATGATCCAACTTTTTTTGGTATAAGAATACTGTTGCTCATGTCAGCCTAAAATCAATTGTTTATGTTTTACCCAGTTGGTTGTTGCAACCCCCCCCCAAAAAAAAAGTCAAAATGGCACAAAGAAAAATTTAGCCTGTTAAATTATATGTTCTCTGATAAGTTAAGAGTCAACAACTTATCAGAATAGTTGGAAAACTTTGACTAATAAGACCAAAATTCTTCTCCACTGTCAACACTAAAATAACATTATGTAAATCAACTGCAACCACTTTGGAAATGTGGGGTTCTACCAAGTCATCCAACATCCACTTCTAATCAACATTTGTCAGACAAATCGTCAAAGCTCTTACTGTCTCAATAGCCTCACTATCCACAATGATCTCAATTTCCTTTTGTCACTGTTTCAAAAGTTTGGCACCAACCTCTCAATCCATCCTAACCCTTCTTTTCAAACCCTCTGTACACATTCCACAACCCAAGAACCCTCCCCATAAACTACGATGGCCTTGAGACCTTATTATTCCTTAATCCTTCGTAATGAGTGCCAGCATTGGCCGGTTTCTCAAGGCCTGTGTACTTCGGGTACAGTGCTGGCCTTAGTGTGGGCAAATGTATTGTGGTTGCATATGTAATATGTGCTATATAGGTATGTGTGTATAGGCTATAAAAAATATTTTAAAAAGTTGTGAATTACCCATATTACTGGTACTTGAATATGAAATAAATGCAATTTGTATAATATTGGTACTTGACACGTTCATTATAGGTAAATATTTTTAATTCTGCTCTCAAATTAGTTTAAAGTCCATGCATGGCAAGGAGATTTATACCATTATGGGAAGAAACCCTTAACGGAAGTGAATCTGAACCATTGGCATTAAAAATTAAAATAATACCTTTTCTAAGAAGTTAAAAGTATCTTGGTATTTGAAACTGATATATGGTAGGACTATAACATTTTTCCCTTTTAATGATATTCTTATTGCTTCCTCAGTTCGCCCTTGGATGAGTTTTGCTCTCTTATCTACACTTAGCTTATTTTGTTGCAAGTATAAAGAAGGGTACAAAACCTGGCTTATTCGATACATCCATTGTGACCTAAAAACGAGATGATTATAAATATTTGTACTGTCGATGAAGCCTCGTATATTAATTATACCTGTCGTTATCTTTCTGTACTTCACGATTGCACTTCATCTGAGGGTTTTTTGGTGTAAAATTGAAACAGTACGGAAAGGCATAATAGCCCCACTTTCCCCTTGGCCGTTCATTTATGACCAAGTTCAAACTCTTTGTTATAAATGAATTTGCAAATTTTTCAAAACTAGCACGAGCCTAGAAAAAAAGTTTTATTTTTTATTCAATATTATTTTTGGATCAAGGTATGGGTCTTGAAGAAAAAAGCAAATTCAGTTGTTACTGCCAACCTTTCGACCTATTTTAAGGTCATCATCGAGGCCAAATAATCTTAATATTTCTACAGATTAACATTTTTAGTTTTTTACAAGCAATATCAAATTTCCTCGAATACCATTTTAGTCCTAACATTTCCAAAGACTGTAACAATATTGATTACATTGATTATATTTATAAGGAAATTTGAGATTGCATGCAAAATACTTAAATAGTCAATCTGTAGACAAATTTAAGATTGTTTTGCCCTGATGATGACCTTAAAATATGTTGAAAGCTTGGCAATAACAACTGAATTTGCTTTTTTCTTCAAGTCCCTGCCTTGATCCAGTGCTTGTGAGTGAAAAAGTGGTCAATACTTCTAACATTGAAAATATTATTTTTTATACAACCTTTTTTTCAATTTCTCCATTGGTCAAAAAGGGATGTTTCTTTCTTTCATTTTCTATTGATCTTCTTCTGTAGATGTCGAGAGATGACCAATTTTCCTTCCAGATTGGTCTCCAGTGTTCAAAGTCAATAATTCCAATACCTTAAAATTTTGTGCGGTTTTGTTTATTTTCCGTACTGCTTTTCAATAAAAACAACTACTACATTACCATTGAATTTTTTATCTGGTACAAACTTATCTAAATCGCTTTTTAACTTTTTGAGATGGAGTTCGATATCGCCGTTTTGCGGAATTCCACCGTTTCTATCATTGCCGTTGATAATTGCTGGAAATAAGCCAGGATCATACAAAATCACTATTTTATCTCCTTTAAACAAATCGCCTGTGTTCTGCACAATTCCAATTTCATTTAAGTGTGAAAAATTGAAGCCACGTTTGTGACATGATTCTGTAGGAACATTCCAATAAACATTATAACGTCCTCCCAACCTGTAAACATTTTTGAACATCATTTAAATTTATTGGCCAACAAGAAATTGATCAGACTATAGGTGAATATGATTTTCTATAGAATGTTTTTATTAATATATTTTTCATGCAAAAAGTGAAATTGTTTATAGACTGCTGATAATTTATTCTCTAAACTAAATTAAAATCATACAAGAGGGCTTCATGTCCTATTACTCATTGGGTGGCATGGACGAGGAGTCAAACCACTTTACAGTATATTTTTTTGTATATGATCAATTAAAAACCCATGGGCTTTGCTGGGATTCAAACCCACAACTGCTAGCTTGGCAAATACAAGTCTGATCCCCTAATTGCTTGGCCAACTCACTAATTATTCTCTAAACAATTAAACAAAATATTTTGTATATTGTAGCAGTAAAGTTTATGGTGGATGTTGGTCTGTGAATATAAGTCAAACTGGCACTGGATCCATCTACACTCGCCGGTTTCTATGACAATTCTTCAAGTTCTTCACTGAAAATGGCACAAAGCTGATATGCATTTGCATACATCAAAACCTGCAAGTGTAGACAAATCTCGTAAGGGACCCATTTCCTTTCCAACATTGTTCTACTAACTTTTTTTCTGTTGTCTAATTTATGGTACAAACAATGTAAAATAATTTGCTTGATTACAATGTTAAAATTATTTAAAAATTATAAATAAAAATCAATTTAATTTGCAAACGAGATACTACCAATAATTTCGACCATTTAAAAACAAAAGTAAAATATACTTTTTTAATTAATTAATTTTATTTTTAATATTTTTTTAGATATAACGGTGGTATAATACGACATTTTACAACATACCCTTTGTCTACATTTATAAAGCAAAGCACACTGAAAAGGTAAACTGATGAAAACAACATCTCTACTATTTATGTATATTGTGTTATTTTTTTGACATGCAACAAATTAGGCTGTTCAGTATGCATGGATATTCAATTATCTGTTTTAATTGTTTCAAATTCTGTTTACAAGATACTATTGTTGTAGGTAAAAAAAGAGATATAGCTTAATGTTTTTTGTATCTGCACGCTGATATATGACATGGCTTTGAAAAATTAAAACAAACAACAAATCTAAAAATGTACGACGAGTAAAGAGTTATCAATTTCTTTTTCCTTTTTTCCCCATTGTTCATGTTCTACACTGTTCACCCAGACATGTGTGATTGTCATTAAAGATAGTATAAAACATGACAAAGAGCATCAGATACAATGTAAAAAGACAGCGTACTTCATTAATTATCAACTCTACCAAATGATAATTTAAAATTGTATCAATTTTCTGCCTGGCAAGGCACAGTGAGAGCTGATGGAAAAAATGCGGTGGGTCAAGTGACCTAATAGAGGTTGAAACAATAAATCTTGACTCAAGACTTTGTTCTTATTATCTATGTCAGTATTTACATGGAGCAAACAGAAAAGTATTGTTCAATTCGGCAGAAATAATAATATAAATGATAATAACAAATAATATAATACAATTACAATATTGATATCTTACTGATAATTAATCCCCCTATTAAATTTTGAAAATTTGAGTTTGTTTGTATGCAATATACACCACTCACAAATTATATTATTATTATTTTTAAATTAAAATTAATTATTTAATAAATGGAAATTCAAATCTTGATTTTTAATCATTATATTAGTTATATAGTTTTGTTTTTAATAAATATTTTGTTGATACTAGAATAATTGAAATTTATATAATAATTTTCTTTTTGGTTTAAATTGATTTCATTTACACAACCTTAAGGTACATATTAAAGTGTGTGGTGTTTAGTGACTATTGATCGTGACTCACGATCTCCAAATAATCAGTACATACTAAAGATAAAATAAATATAAAAATGTGTTTAAAAACAACAAAAATAATGTAAAATTAAAATAGTAACCAGAAATAAACTGCATTGAAAGATTCTGAAACATCACAATAAAATAGTAAAGGTAATTCTTTTATTACTTTCACTATTTTCATGGTCCGCTTGACTAGAGCAGCGGCGTAACTAGCCGAAGGTCGTGGGTTCGAATCCCTCTCATGCCATTAACTTTTTTTCATCTCAACTAAAAACATTAATTAATTGTCTTTTATTACTTACAAAAATGGCTAAAAATAATGAAGAAATAAAACAAGTACAGAGAATAATTTCAGAACATTTTGTTTGTCAGGTGTATTTTGGTTTCTCTCCATCTTTAGTATACAGTCTTTTTGTTGTTTTGGGAAAGTAGAACAGAAGAAGAAGAAAAGAACTCTGAAGAATGGAGAATTGCCAAAAGATGTCTGCCAGCACCAAAATGACTACACTATTGGTTCTTCACATTAGTTTTGCTTCCGACATGACAAAAGTTTGACAGACACACTAAAGATGACTGAAAAACCGAAATGTGACAGACTGTCCAATCTAGCAAAAAAAGGCAGACCGAAATAATTGTTGCCAACCAAATAATGGGTTTATAAAAAATAAATAGCACATTACTTATATTCATGTGTTTCTATTTTAAAGTAACAAACTTAAGAGACTGATGAGGCCTGCCAGCACTGAAGGTTAAGACAATGCCCATATTGAAAGGAAGTTATATGAAATAAACTATTAAAAAACTAGAAGCAGCACAAGAATAATTGGGCCATAAAATAATAAAGTTGGTGGAAGATGTACTGCTTAAAAACTTTGGATTCAAAAAGCTAAAAAGTGTCATCTTGAAAACAAATTGTGGAGAAACTTCAGTACCAGAAATTAAATTTTCAGTTTTAAATTTGTTCCAATAAAATCAGAAGATATCGAACCTGTATTCCCAGGCCTTTCTCACAAAAGCGTTTACAGTTTTTAAAGTTTACAGAGCTGAGGGCTTGTCAAATCTCTGACAATTAACGGACCGGTGAGAGAGCTACTTCCCAGTAGAGCCAGCGAAGTTCGGCCAGCACAGGGCATTCAAAAAGGAAATGATGAAGGCCCTGGCATTCAAATTGCACATAGAACATCTTTCCCTGAGAGGATCCTACCTCGACCAGGGTAAATAATTGAAAATATTAATTTTCTTCTCATCTTGAACAACCACTCAATTGACAAAGATTCAGTCCAGAGTCGCTCCACCCAAAAACTTTGACTCCATGCCTGACTCCAAAAGGGTTCTATACAAGAATATAGTAGTAAAGCGCTCAGACTGGATAGCCGCCCTTATAGACCCCTCTCAATAAACTATTCCAATCTTCATAGAAATGGTGAATGATGGAGAGAGTGTGGGGTTCAATCCTTTTTGAAATTAATATTATTATATTGAACACCGCACTCACTCCATCATTCACCATTTCTATTAATTTGCTAGTCAAAGCAATAATGGGTTATAACTGTGAGTAGGAACTAACTTTAAAAAAAAAAGATTCCAATCTTCTGTAAATGTAAGGAAAGCTGTCTTCCACTGAGGTATATCATCTATGGGAAGATCAAACTCACACGAATAATTGTGAGCCAAGATAGCCCAGGAACTTTATATACAATTGAATTTAATACTCATGTAATTAATTTGTTGTTCGTTTGTTTTCTTAGTTTAGTTTTATATATCATATATGTTATATTTTATGTATTTATATTTAACCATTTTTTTTTGTATATTAAATTTTTCTCAGTATAATAAATAAATTCAGTTAATTAAGGTTTTAAGTTGAGATAAAAAAGTCAGTTCCACGAGTGGGATTCGAACCCACGACCTTCGGCTTGATACGCAGCTACTTTACCATACTTTTATATAATAAATAAAATTCAAATTCCGCTCGGTACACTTTTTTGTCTCAACAAGACCTTACATAAAAATAATAAATAAATAATATAATTACGTTAGTAAAACAAGATGTTTTTGTTGGTATTATATCTTATTTTTGTAATGTATCATAGTAATAATAATTATTATCCTATTACAATAGAAATAATTCTGTTTAGTATGCATAGCAGAAAATTTGAAAAAGAGAGGGGTTAGGTGGTGTGTGACGTAGTTGGCGTGATTGAGGGTGAACGTTAACGTTACGGTGTTGGAGGGAAACGCGTCCGAGCGCCGACTGTTGAGCGTCCGAGACATTACGGCATGTCGCCATTTTGGGTGTACATACAATACAATTCCTCTCATTCGGGGTTTTTTTTTTCTGTTGTTGCTCTCATTTCCCCGATTCTTGTACAAATTATATTTTAACTGGTGCCCGTGTCTTTATAATGTTAACGAGACGGACCCGATCACGTTTGATGCTGTGAACCGAGACTTTTCACGTAAGACATTTTTATATATAAGAATCCTTCCTCTCATTGTAATATAAAACCTTGTCAACAGAGTTTGTTTGACCGAAAAACCGCCAAAGGTAGTAACACGTTAACTCGATGCTTTTCTGTCTCCCTTTACTACTAAACCCGACAGTAAAGCCTATTTCAATAACTTCGTTTACCTTAGTAGCCGATTAAAGAAAATTATATATGGACATTCACATTGTTTACCTTTGAGGTTATTTCCGTTATACCAAAGATTCCTATTAATATTCCTATTCAAATGTCTCACTAATAATAAATTAATGTTTCTTTTCCTTTTAATTAAATTTAATCATTATTAAGTTATTTTATTTTTATTTTCAGCTTTTCCTTACGATATAATTTGAAAAAGAGGGCATAACAATGTTTTATGCTCATTTTGTTTTGGCCAAGAAAGGGCCATTGGCAAGGATATGGCTCGCTGCCCATTGGGATAAAAAATTGACAAAAGCTCATGTCTTTGAGACAAACATTGAAAAGTCTGTTGATGGAATTTTACAACCTAAGGTAAGCCGGTGTAGCTTTTCAAGAAAAAATAAATTAAAATCAGATATATTGGATTACTTTGTGTTTTTACCAGCTGCGATTCTCATTGTCATTTTTGATGTGTGGTTTGGTATCAAACGATCATTTTGACCTGCCTATTCGCGCTGTTCTGTTCCATAAAGAAGGTTTCTCGCTATTTTATGCCTACAATGAATAGACGCTAAGAAAAAGTAACGTTTTTGATGGGTTGAATCGGCTAGGCTAGGTATACTAATATGATGGTAAACAACGGAGCCACAGGTTAAATCATGTAGATGGCTAAATACGCCTTGACTCTGCACCCATTGGATGGAGCCGTCGCTAAAGCATATTTGACACTCACTTATGATTTTGATTTGTAAACTTTCCAGCATACACGTTAAATGACAAAAAAATTTTATTATTACTATTTAATTTCCATTTTTTCTTATCCTTCGTGTACCATTATAGTTATATTTACCTTATTTTTTACCAGTTGTGATTCAGTGTTATTTTCAATGTGTAGTTTGTTACCATAAACGATTATTTTTATCTGTCTATTCGCACTGTTTTGCTCTGTAAAGAAGGCTTCTTGCTATTTTAAGTCTTGTCTTGATAGATGACAAGAAGAAGAAATGTGTTTGACAGACCAAAACGACTTGGATAGGTATTCTAAAATGATTGTAAACAACCAAGCTACAGGTTAAATCACTTAGATGGTTGTATACGCTTTGACCCTGTGCCCATTGGATGAACATTAGTCAAAGCATAGTTGACACTCACCTTGATTTTAATGTGTGGTGATTAGTGACCGTTAATCAATAATTATTCAGAAATCGTGACATGCGGTCTGGTGTGATTTAGGTTTCAGAAAAACATTTTCTTTATCGTGCCAACATTTCGATCTTTATTGAGCCCTGGAGATGATCTCAATAAAGATCAAAACGTTGGCACGATAAAGAAAATGTTTTTCTGAAACCTACATCACACCAGGCGGCATCTCACGATTTCTGAATAATTAATTCTTGATTTTAATTTTTAAACTTTCTAGCATACACATTTAATGTTGTATAAAAAAACAATTAATTATATATTTTAATTACTAATTCATTAACATTTTTCTTATCATTTTAGTGTACCATTATGGTTAGATTTATCTTTTTTTTTTTGTACCAGTTTGGTTCACAGTGTTAGTTTTGATAAGTAGTTCTATATCATAAACGATCATTTTTACCTGCCAATTCCTGTTGGTTTGGCCCATCAAGATGGTGTCTCACTTTTTTAGTTTTGCTTCGAACAGAGGAAAAAGAGAAATACGTTTAACAGACCACAACAGCTTGGGTATACAAATCACATAAATGGTTGATTATGCTGACTCACCCTTAGATGGAGTAGTAATTGAGGTATATTTGACACCTACTTGTGAGGATTTGGTTTTAAAACTTTCCAGGGTACACATTGCTGTCTACATTGCTACTTGATCCTTTGCTGAATTGATAATATTTTCTAATTACTATCTTATTTTATTTATCTTTTTCATATCCTACTTGTGAACTATTACGTGTACAATTATGGTCGTTTTATTCATTAGATTTCTAGTTTTTTTTTTTTCCATTAGATTTTGGTCTGATGGACCAAATAACATCTTTCAATTAATTAATCTTTATGTAAGGTATTGGTTGAGATAAAAAAGTCAATGTCATGAGCGGGATTTGAACCCATGATATTCGGCTAAATACGCTGCTGCTCTACCACTAGTGACTTCGATCCATTCGGACACCAACTTCCCATCTCAACCCAGCCTTTCGAATTTTAATGAAGTATATCTTCATTAAAGCTCCATAGCCATTTCATTTGTTGCCAAGAATCAAATAAATCACACGACATTTGAAAAATGGCAAAAATGAGGGAAAATTCGAAAGGTTGGGTTGAGATGGGAAGTTGGTGTCCGAGTGGACCGAAGTCATGATAGCTCAAGTGGTAGAGCAGCAACATATTTAGCCAAAGGTCGTGGGTTCGAATCCCGCTCATGGCATTGACTTTTTAATCTCAATCAATACCTTACATAAAGATTGTTAAGTTTTATGCTCATTAAGCCAAAATAGGTGCAGCTTTCCTTTCATTTTTAGCGTTGTTTTGTGCCTTTATACTATATTTATTTCTGTTTATATAATTATTGATGTTAGTTTATTATGAATAAAAATATTTTGCCCATCTTAGCTCCTGGAGAATAGATAAGCAAATGGTTTTTCACGTGGCCCTTTTTAAAGCTACTTTTATACTGGGGTCCACTGCCCTGCTGCTCGTAAATTTATATACATTTTATTAGATATTTGATCTCCCTTTCTGTACATGAATAACTCCTATTATTAATTTTCACCTTTATATGATGTGATTTAACAGTTGTTACTCGCGTCGTTCCAGAATGATATTTCCCTCCCTCCCAAAATCATATATTTAGGGAATGTTTTCAAATCATAACTGTAAAGGATGTGCTAATGTGAATTATAACATGGTCTTATATGATAGGATTGTTTTTGTTGAAAAAACCCCTCTCCCTTTCCTTAATTATGGGCTTCTTAATTTTTTTTACTCCTTTTTTGATCTAACTAAAAATTATTTGACGGTGCAAAATTTTTGAAAAGTTCCAATCCTCTCGATTAGTTTTTGTTGTTATTTACTATTATACTACTGTTCTAAATTTTAAAAAAAATAGAGATGGATCCATTTTGGATTTACATATTGTATTTCTCCTTTTGTATTAGGAGGTGTGTAAGCATGGGATTTTATTGTTATACAGGTTAAAGGAATTCAGGATCTTTTAAAAATCAATTTGATTTTGGATTTTGTCTTTTACAATAAGGAGCTGTAATGGTAGACAGTTTAAAAAATAAATTGTTATTAATTTTAAATCTTTACAAATTTGGTTTTTGAAGATCAATTGACTTGATCAATTGAAATCTGATATATTTATTATAAAAAGTCTCAAATATAAAGTGATTCTTTTATGTATTAGCATTTTGTTGTGCCATTTCTTGTATTTTATATCATCATTATCATTTTGATTTATTTTTTTATAGGTCAAAATGGCGCTACGAACTTCCGGTCACCTGCTTTTAGGTGTTGTGAGGATTTATTCTAGAAAAGCCAAATATCTTCTTGCTGATTGTAATGAAGCTTTTGTCAAAATTAAAATGGCGTTTAGACCAGGCATGGTCGACCTTCCAGAGGACAACCGGGAAGCTGCCATTAATGCCATTACGCTTCCAGAAGTATTTCACGACTTTGACACGGCTATGCCTGAATTGAAGTAAGTATTTAACTGATAAATTGTTTTTTTTTTCTTTTCTTTTGTAATATATTTTTTCAAAACCTACATGGTATGTATAATTTTTATTTATCATTTATAAACAGTGTTTGTATTTAATGAACATGCCTTAAATAATAAATCACAGTTTGTATCATTTCTGCAGCGATGTTGATATAGAAGCCCAATTTAGCTTGAATCAGTCAAGAGCTGAGGAAATTACGATGAGGGAAGATTATGGAAACATGTCTTCTCTCGTTGAACAAGAGGAGGGTTTTGGTGATATGGGATTTGGCGCCGAGGGACCTGACATTTTGCGGCATGCCTCTAGACTAGAACAATCACTTGATCAGGTGAATTGTTGCAAAAAAATTTAATACATACAATATTTAATATTTAAAGTCAAAAGATTAATTAATATCTTTTTTCTTTAATAATAAATTATTGCAGTCTTAAACAATTAAACGTTTATTTTTTTAATGGTATAATTTGGCATTTTTAGAATCTTCTGTTCAGTGAGGGGGTTGACCATCTGGAAAAAGATAAAGAGCCACAGCCTTCAACTTCAGCAAACCCTCTCGAACGTCCATCATTGGAACTTGATGCGCCAATTAGAGATGATGGTTTTGGTGGAAATTTGGGCTCTGACATAATGGGTGAGCATTTAAAAGAATGTAATGTCTGAACTGACTCCAAATGCAATTTTTCCGTTATCATTTGTTCTCTTGTGAAGTCCTAAATATCCTTCAATGTTCACCTATTCAAATATGAATATCTCTTCCATAGGCAAAAGTATTACAATTTAATTTCATTAGGTGCAGGTGGACTGTTTGAAGGAGGGCTTTTTGATGATGCTCCCATGCAAGTTTCCGTAGTCGAACAGAGTGTCGCTGGATCTCAAGATGGAGGGTTGCCTATTCCGTCAGTTGCACCGTTGGGAACTGAGAGGAGTGATGATGAAGATGATGATGGTGAAAGATTTGGAGGAGCACCAAGTCCAGCCCCACCTAGGTAAATAAAATCTATGAAATGTAAACAAATAAGTATTAAACTATTTTATGAATAACCAGCTATTATTAGCTTACAACTTTTATATTGTCAATTATTTTTATGTAATGAATTCTATGCAAGAAGGACATAGTGTTGAGCAAGATTACATTAAAAACTGAGAAAAACCTATGCTTTTATTTATTTTTTTATTAACTAATAGCATTTCCTTTTTAGACAGCAACAAATTCAATAGATCAAATGTTTCTTAACAAAGAATGTAAATAACTATAAAATTGTCTCAATAAATGATCTCATAAATTAAGTAATAAAAACTAAATTTAATCTATTACTTTTATAGTTCTGATGATGGATCTCGACCGTGCAGTCCACTTAATGGAATTCTTGAAAATGCTGCTGATGTGCCAATGTCAGTAGCACCGCCAGAGTCAATTTTTCCTGAGCCACCATCTTTAGCACCTCAACCTGAGGTGGCACCACCAGAACCTCAAATGCCTAATCATGAACAAACAGTACTTCTACACAATGAAGAAGAATCTTTTGCCCTTGGCCCCGTGGATGCTTCTGCTCTGAGAGGTTCAACAAAAACAAAACGAAAGAGGAAACTGATAGTCGACGAGGTGAAAAATATTTCTGGCGAAGAAATGAAATCCCAGCTAAGCGATACGAGTGATATAGTCACAACGCTGGATCTCGCCCCACCAACCAAAAGGCTCATGCATTGGAAAGAAACCGGTGGAGTCGAAAAGCTATTCGCACTTCCCGGCAGAACAATCCCTGCCAGAGTATTATTCAAGAATTATCAAAGACATTTAACGAGTCGGGCGGTACCCAATGAAGAAGGAGTGCCAGAGACAGATAAAGATGCAATGCATTTAGACCAAGTTCCTGAAGAACCAGTGCCAGTTCCTGGCAAAAGAGGGAGGAAAAGAAAGATCTTCGAACCTGAAGAACCTGTAAGTATTTTATTTTAATTTTTGCTTATTTTTTTTAAATTTGTAAAATTGTAATTTCAATATTTATTTGCCTTTTAAGGTTATTGAAGAAGAAGAAGTAAGGCGAGGAGGTCTTACACCTATGAGAAGAGCAATTGAAACTGATCATGAAGTCCCACCTTTGACAGTAGGTCCAATGTCGGCAGATCCAATGGCAGTAGCGCCAATGGAAACCGGCGTCGATGGTCTTCCTATTCCATCGCTCGCGGGTTCCGCCCTTAATGTACCACCATTAGACGATCAAATGAATGTTCCGCCTCAAACACCTGGCACACCCCTCCAAGCACCAAATATGACACCTTTTAGTATTGCAGATTCGTCATTGCCACATCTCCCTCCTGAACAAGTAATTAATTTATTTTTCGTTAACAGTGTAACTGTTTTCATTTGTCAGATTTATAAAATTGATGCACTTATTTAATTATCATTGTATGATTTGCTTTGTCATAATAATTTGATAGACTTGGGTTATTAATTTAATTATTACCAATGTTGTTTAATTTATTTTTAGATTAGTTTGCTGGAGCAATCTTTAGCACCTGGTCAAACACCACTCCACAATATGGGTTTCGATGGAACTCAGGACCAAGGGGATCTAATGGCCAATATGGGCTATGATGAGCACGCTCCACCTCCTACAACACCAGGGGCTATTTCTGAAAAAGGACAAGCCACGCCGTGGCAAGATGATTACGATTTACCTGTATCTGTAGGACCTGTAAGTACAAAAAAAATCCACAATTATATTAGTAAAAATATTTTTAGCTTTTACAATAAAAAAGCATTTATTTTTGTCAAATAGTAACAAAAATTGACAAACGATATTTCTTGAACATTTTTAACTACCGGTTGATATTTATAATGTAGAATTTTACAAACAATAGTTATTGATTAGTATTAACTCGTGGAAAAGCACAATTTTTCTTCATGTTGCTATACGTATGCTATAAGTTAACATACAAACTTTAGAAAATTCTGATTATACGTAATTAATACTATATTGTAAAAAAAATATGTAAAAAATATATAAAAATATATGTATATATACATATACATATAGTAAGTTTTAATATTTAACATTTACTGAGAAAATTTAGTACACATTAGTAACTCCAATAATGTTTTTCAGCCTGATGAGCAAGCAATGGACGAAACATTTGAACAGTTTGAAGAAAGGGTCTTGAACAAGAGAGCTGCCCATATGTACAATTTAGTCAGATCAAAATTCACTTTTGACACCAAAGTGGTATTTTCATCATTGGTTTCTAGAAACAATAGAAAACAGGTTAGTGGAAAATTAATTTTTAAATATTGGAAATACAGATAGTCCCTAAAATCTGAATACCATTAATTTATCTTATCAAGTTTTGATTGGCTAACAGAAAATATTTTAAATTGTGAGATTTCTCAATGTTGTATGAGAGGTGGTGAACTTAAAATTTGGTCATACGGTCATTTTGGTCTGCCTATCCTCTTTGGGTTGGTCTTTCCAGACGCATTTAGGTATTTCACAAATTTTGAATGATGGGTCAGAAACAATCAGACTCATCACCTCCACAAGAAATCAAATAATAAAAGAGCAACCGACATTTTGACAAGCTAAGTACTACAACAGAGGAATCTGTATTCAAGACTTTAAAGACAAGACCTTAAAGTAAGACTTGGAAAATTTGAGTATTATGACTGTAAAAACTAAATTTTTAAAAAGTTTTACCAGACCACTGAACCGTATGGAACTGAGGTTCCATGAAGACATCCAATATCCAGGGCAATGCAGTCCTATGATTCAAATTTCAGACCTCCATATGTTTGGTGGTTAACACAACTGTCCACAATTCCTCACTATTGAAAATTGCCGAAATGTGTTTGCCGGTTCAGTATGAATAAAAGAGCTATCGACATTTTGTCAAGCTAATACTACGACAGTCGAATCCCTATTCAAGATTTAAGAAACTATCGTTATACAAAGCCTTATTTGGACAACTGTGGAAATACTGGAACTGTGATCAAAATTCATACCCCCAGATGTTTGGTGGTTCCTGAACATTTTGATCTGCCTATCCTTGCTGTTCAGGTCTGACAAGTTTTAGCTTCTCACCATCTTCAGGGGCAGGGTTTAATCAAAATTATTAAAAAGACAGCAAAGTTAGGCAGGCTGAAATTATCACCCTTGTCCAGCTTTTTCCAAATTTCCAGAATGTTTTTCAACGTATATGTGTACATATCACCTAATGTGGTGTATTAACACATTCATCTCCAGGTCCTCGTTTCATTCAATTGATTTATTGAATATAGTTGTGCACGTGATTTATTGCACTAATTGAAGCAGTTTTTTATGTTTATTCTTGGCTATGCATTTTGGAACTACCAGCCTTCTCTCTAGATCTTTTTGGAGTTCAAACCTTACTCTTATAAAAAATCATTTGGGTGGAGTAGTTCAATAAATCCACCTAGGTATACATTCATTTCTTATTGAACCAGATCTATTTATCGCTTGCTTCTGCATCATTGTGGTTTTTTGGCGAATCAAAGAGGGCTCTGTCTCAATAGTTTGCACTAGCGAGACCCTACTGTAAGTGTATCATATCAAAATGTATTTTAAATACAGTCTGCATTTGTATGTAATTGTGTATTCTTTTTGCTAACACTTACAACGATGGTGATCAGATATTTATCCAAATCATACCTTCATGGATAAAACTTCATTCTGCATATTTGAAGACTATCACAAATTTGAAATATTTTTTGTTACTTAAAAAAATAAAACTAAGAACATGAAAGGAAAAAGACAAGAGCCTACAATTTTATTCAGCTATCAGTTAACATTCCTGGCCAGTAATCAACATCTTATTTGAAGCCCTCATTATTAAAACTTCTGGGTGCAGTTTTATATCCCTTTCCTGAAAAAAATTATTTTTCTTAAGTAAGTCGGGTTAGTCAGTGTTCATATTTGCAACTTAGTAAACCTTAAAAAATACAAGAAAAAGGGAACTTCTTATTAAGTCCCAACTTCTAAAATAGTAGGCTGGATTTTTCCTTTCAACGCAAAACAAAAATCCCCGGCGATGCAGAAGTTATATTACAAAAGAAATTTAAAAAAAAATCCTTGACTAATATACTGGGTTGACTGACAGGGGTAAATTAATTAAATATTAAATGGACACAAATTGTTATAAATGGAATTGTTGATCCATTTTGATATTCATCCTGCATAGTTTAATATTTTTAGTACAAGTTATATGGTATATTAAAGGTTTTTAGTGCATATAATATTTTATATTTGAGGTTTTTTAATACATTTTGTATGACATATTTGAGAATTTTTATTGCTTATTGCTTATAAATCTGGGTTCTAATTATAAATCTTGTGCTGGTTATAAACCAAAATTTTAGGCATGGATGTAACTAGAAAGAATAGTACACTATTTTTAGGGGGGGAGACTAAAAAATAGCTTAAATTGTTAAATTTTACACTCATGTAACAATTGAGGTAATAGTAATAATTTATTTAACTTTCCAGGCTGCCCAGAAATTTTATTCTCTACTTATGTTGAAGAAATTTCAAGTTGTCGAACTTGAACAAGAAGCATCTTATGCAGAAATTGAAATTGAAAGGGGTCCAAACTTTGACAACCCTACTCTTTAAAGGTATCTTTCATGTACATATAAAAAAATGCAAAATTTAATAGATTGAATAATGCTAAACAAATAAATATATTTTTAATTTAAAGAGTTAAAAAAAAAAAATAATGTGAGCAGTACTGAAATAATGACAACTTATTTTGTACAGGACATAGTGTAAGTTATATGTTTAAAAAACTATCATTTGCATAAATGTGAAGTTGATAAACTGCAATAGTTATGTAATTTATTTTTGTTGACAAAAAAAACAATTTCAGTTCTAAGTCATTTTGTTTATTCAAATGCATTGGCATAACAAAATTGTTTCGTTTTTCTTAAGTCCAATTTATAATTATTAATTTACATATAATCTTTATTTTTATTCTTTAATTATTTATTTGTTCTTCTTTTTTTATAATCTTTTAATAAATACAAATTTTTATGTCAAATAAAAACATCTTGTTTTGTTAAGCCAATGCGTTTCTGTTTGTAACATCCCAACTTATGTTTATTTATATATTTTTATCTTTTTGGCTTGTAATCCTAAACAAACCAAAAACATATTAATATAATAAAACTGTCCAAATGTGGAAATCAAAGCAAACTTAATTTATTTAAAATTTCAAAACCAATACAAATAATGTTTTTGATTGTATATAGATTAAATGTAAAAAACAAAAAAACATGTTTCATTAGATGTTTGTACATATCTTAAATGTTTTTATATGTATGTATGACAGCAAATATAGTAGTGTCAGTTGATTATTACTTTTTTCTTTATAGCTTACAGTAATTTATTTTATTTTATTTTTTTTAAACATTATGGTGTTTAATACCTGGAATATTGATTTTACTATATACATATTTACACTTTTTAAATGGATATTATACTCTTTTTTTTCTTATTGAAAATAAATTACCATTTATTTACTTTTTTAAAATTACTTTTAACTATTATTATAATTAGTTTATATGCACACCCATATAAACATTTTTGTTAAACATTTCTGTGAATGTTCAATTAAATATTATCTGATGATTGTTTTTTACCCTTACATCTTTCACCCCAAAAAACATTACAAATTTATAGACAGTATCAAGTTATGAGCACTCGCGAAGATGTTTGGGTATTCTTTGGTGACCGTGGTAGCTGAGTGATTAAGATGAGAGACTCTCGACTAGTAAATCCCACAGTCGTGGGATCACTTCCCACCGTCACCTCTAGATTTTTTTTCTGGCATATTTGGGGAGGAGAGGCTGCGATGAAGTTGACGCTCATCAATGGAAGGTCTGGGGCGGGGTCAAATCTCAGCTACACTGAATTCTTCGAAAATTAGTTTCACTTCGATAAAAGAACTAGCACATTGAGGACTCACTTCGCATACGGGTCCATACTCCCAAAATGGAGCCAGGAAGGAGTACAATAAGCTGTTTAGCTGCAGCACTCGGGGGTCTACTCCAGTTCCTGGTATCCACAATAAAATTAGTAAAAAAATTAGTATTCATCACTTAGGTTAAATTTTATCTTATGCATCAGAAAAAAAAAGGTGTAGTTGTTCAAAACTAAAATTTATTCTACAAATTTATACTTCCAAAATACACTATCTAAACCACAATTTTTTATTGTAATTGATAACTGAGATTTTTCAATTTTGTTTTAAACAAATTAGGTGTTGACTATAACAATAAGCAATCTGTAATTATCAGGAGAATATTTAGATAAAACCCCTATCATTCTGGATATTATTTTGCTGGTTTTGTTTACCAGAAGACATGTTTCTGCACGTTACCATCTTCACAGGCTGATCTGATTTCGGTTGGTTGAACATGTATGAAAGACCAGTGAGAAGATGACCAGGATAATGTCATGATTCGCCTTGCCTATTTCACGAACACATTGTTTCATCGATATGATATGGATAGTTGGATAAAGGAAATTGTGTGTTGAGAAAGATATTTTTTAGCATTGGTGTTACCATGGACCAAATAACATTATATGTTATGTTCTGTAGCTACAGGGAAGCAGTGGGTATGTTGATTTACATCTAAGTTTTTCCAGCAGAGAAAATCTATATGGAAGAGGGTCAGCCTTAAATAATGAGTTTGAGATTTATGAATATTTAGGTATACACCTTAATTAGGGCCGTTTCAGCAAATGTTTGCTCGTCACATGAATAGACAATTTGATTTTCCAAAATACATCCCGTTTTTGCATTATATTTTCTGCCTCAGATTACTTGGCAATTCTTTGAGGCCACTCTTGTCATAACGCTTGCCTATATTTAACTGAACCAATGCCCTTCCCTATTCTTTTATTTTTATTTTACCAATGGATAGCCAATATATTATAAATATTACCAATGGATAGGCAGCCACTTTGGCCCAGAGGTGGTTGCTTTCATTTTTAATAAATTAATAATGAGCCTGTTTGAACCTTTAGTGCCACATGTAGGTAGAGTAGCTAGCAACCTTTGGCCATCTAGTCATGTGGTTAAGTTCACCTCCTGGAGTAGAGAAAGCAACATTCTGCTCTGGCCAATGAACACAACAAAATATCATGTTTACATGTTTTTATACATAATTCAAGAATAAAATTAATTAATTACAAATTTTTAGCGAGTGGTGACCACATGAAATGCGATGGTGAATCAAAAGAAAACTAGAAGGATGAAAATTAATCATCTAAATGATTTTACTGTTACAATTAATGTTAATGATTTATAATTACAAATTACTAATTAATTACTTTATAATTAAATTATTTAATGATTTATATAAGCTCAATCCACACATACAGATTGAACCTATGACTTCTCACAACCCACTGACAAAACCAGCTTTTTTATCATTTATAATAAATTAGTGGCAGGCTATGAGAATCACCTACCTCAGATTATGGCAGTACGGGGTCCACCTCGGTCATTTCTGAACTTAGACTCCAGGGGCTGTCAACAGCTAGGTCATTTTAGCCCCAAACCCAAGCAGTTTTTAAATCTCACTCTCTCATCCACAATTGAATAAATCACACTCTTATTTATGGCAGTCCTCAAGTATGATGTTGTACTCAGTACTCTTCCGTCACCCTTTACATACAACTAATCTAATTCAGGAACTGTGTGGTCCATTCACACTAAAAACCTAAACGCTGCCATTTCACATTAGTATAGATTGACTAAACTGCAAAAACACTTTTTTTAAAATTAAAGGGTAAAATAATTATTTACTTTTTGGAATAATAGTTCTGTAATAGTTGTAGAATTATTCCAAAAAGTGAATTGCCACCTCAAACCATTTCTATAAATTAATTGTTATATAGTCTATAAATTATTATTTTACTACAGTGTGGCTCAATTACTCCAACTTTAGATACCATTAATTTCGTAATCTGTACAGCAATAAATAACATGGAACAACATACATACCTCATTACTTATTACTCTCCAGCCGTTATGTGTCCAGGGATCCAGACAACCAACACCATTTTCCTGATAGTTCAGAGCACAGCAAGGGTCCACAGAGGACCTCTCACAGCTGAAACTGCACTGAGGGAGTTAGTGTAGACGGTGTAAGTTGCAAAAGATAACTTAGATTTTTTTGTTATTTCATTACTTGGTAAAAAAAAAAAAAAGTGGGGGCATATCTAGTTAAAAAATTTGGCAAAATTTTTTGGATGCTTATATTTCCTTTAGGATAAAAAAGTTGAGCCCAAAAAATTGATTAAAGCTAGCATATACAAGCACTAGTATACAAATTCAAACCTAAGGTGTACATACATGATTTTGGACGAAGGTGTAAACTTTAAGTGTTCCCCTGTAATATGGGCATTTTCAACTTGATTAATTCTTCCCTCTAGCTACAGATATAAAGTTAGAACAGGAATAATTTTTTACTTATTATAGTGACTGTATAAACTATCAAATTTCAGCTTCTGTTAACATCACACCTCTAATCACCCATCAGGATAAACAGGATAAGAATGGATTAGCCTTTATGGTCAGGAGCAATCCTTGGCTTCTGGGTCATTTTCTAAAGTTTTAAAGCAATGATTTTTTTTCTGGTAAGTCAACGCTTCCACTTTGAATATTGTAATTTGTAGTAGAATATTTTATTTTGAGAAGGTAGTTTTTTTTTGGGGGGGGGGTTTGTATAATATTTTGTATATACATTTGCTCTAAAGATGTTTTTATTTTAAAACAAAGTGCCTCAGAGGCATGCCACTTACTTAGTGGTTACACATCATTATAAATTATACAGGGTGATTCACTACTCGTACAACTATTTCAAGTGGGAAGTGCTTCTACAACTCAAATGCAACAGAACTTTGTTGAACCATGGTCCAATTATAACCAATCCCCCTTTTCACACCATCACCACTTTTTTCCCTTAAGCATAAAATTTCTGCATTTTGGTTAGATCTAATTTAAAAAAAAAAAGGTATACCACTAGTAACCTTACTAAACGAAAATGTATTTTTTTACATCAAACCAAATTTTAAATTTCGCATTTTTGAAAGATTTAGTTTTTTTTTCAAAAATTAAATTGAAAGGTTCCCCTTTCTAAGAAGGGTGCATTCTTTAGAAGAATGGCACTCTCAACATGACAGTCAAGAATGACACATCTACACAGAAAACAAACTTGGAGCCCTGAAGATGATCTTAGTAAAGATCAAAACGCTGGCATGAAAAAGAAAATGTTTTTCTAAAACCTACGTCATACCAGACCACATCTCACGATCTCTGAATAATCGTTAAAAAAAAAAAGTTGAATATCTGTGAAAGGGTTAATAATTAGACAAACTTATTTGTAGCATTTTTGGTGTAGAAGCAGTTGAAGAACTTTATCATATGAGTAGTGAATCACCCTGTATAACAAATTTAAAAAAAAAAAAAAAAATGGTATGAGGCTTCATAAATCAAGTGATCCGTCCATATAGATTTCAAGAATGTAGATATATCCAAATTTTATTTTATTATATTTTTTTAAATTATTTATTACATTATAATAAGAAAATGTAGAGTTCTCAACTCATAAATGTAGGTATTTACATTACAACTAATGATGAATGCGCTTGTGTTTATTACCATGGATGAATTATTTGCATAACTTGCAAATAATTTTTAGCTTGCTTTTGGATTTGTATGTTTAAAAAACGACATAATGCGTACAAAAATACAAGACCAGCCACTAAAAATGTTTGTTAATAACAAAACTATGGGTTCATCAACATATTAAGAAATGTAAACTCACTGCACACATTTAAACAATATTGGGAAAGTTGAACTTTGGTAAGAGACACTAAACTTCCTTGCTGGAGTGGTGTATTACGTATAAATATACCTACTTCGAATATGTAATGCTCATCAAAACTTAATATAAAATAAGGATCAACCTGCAAGACTGAACAATAAGTAGCAAATGGTTAATATTTCTAATAATGCCCAGGTTGGATGGTAAATTTGGCAAACCGCTGTTAATCTGCAAGTCATATTACAAATTCCACTTAAAATTTAGATTGGCTAAAGTTCTTTCGGCACCAATGGCATAACCACTCTGCCACCGCGGTCCCAGTTTCTGAATAATATACTCTACCATGAATAGTTGAAATTTCCTGATATTTTAAGCGATTGAACCGCTTAAAATTTAATAATTTTGAATATTGCTCCAGGAAAATTGAGTGGACCAACTAGTGGAAATGAATGAAGCATATTTTGTTTTGATTTTATTTGGTATTTAAAATTGCATTAAATTATCCTTACAATTATCTACTACTACAACCTTATAAAAATGCACCTCCACATACCAAATGTATACAGAAAGTCAGGGAGAGCCTTTAAGACATAATAAATAATATTTCACATTTCATTTCAGTCTGGACATAAACATTATATATTAAATAGGAACAGAGTGTACTGAAAATAAGTTCAAATCAGAGATAAATTAAAACAATCAAGATTATTAGTTCGAAGAATTAAATGATATGAAACCCCAGAAGAGGGGGCAATAGCGATTAACTGACTGAACTTGAACACAACACTGAATAAAAAATAACTATCTTATCACACTTTCATTTTATTTTTAAAATCCATATAGATTAAATTAAAATTTAAAAATCGGTACAGTATTTTATTAGCGTGGCCCCTTTAAGATTCTGTGTTTATTGCTTCTCTTGCATGATGGGTTTTAATATGCTTGTTATGGTTGGATTTGGTTGATGATGTTTTATTACATATATGACATGAAAATGGTTTTATTCCTGTATGAATTCGCAAATGATCGACTAGGTAATAATTCCGATGAAATGTTTTACCACATTCATCACAAGTATATCTTTTTTCTGAACTGTGCTCTTTTTCATGTCGGAGCCAATTATGTTTTCTATTAAACTGCATTCCGCAATGATTACAAGTGAAAGGCTTATTGCCGTAATGTGCTCTTATATGAGCTTGAAAGTCACTTTGTCTTATGAAAGCACCTTTACACATCGTACACTTGAAAGGTTTTGATATCCTTGAAGCGTGTGTCCATTTATGTAAATGTAAATTCCATTTTGTCAAAAATTTTTTCCCACAAACTATGCAACCGAATTGTTTTACATTACCATGTTGTTTCATATGAGCCCGGAGAGAAGATTCTATAAAAATCTGACTGCATATGGGACAACTAACGTTTTTCTTTTTAATATCTTCACCTTCAGGTAAATACTCCCTATTGTGAGCTTTTCTTATATGACGAGTTAAACTCGCATTATGAATATATCTCTCACTGCAGTACATACACTGTTTCGGTTTTTCTTCGTGAGTCTCCCTGTGCCAATCCAATTTCTTTTTTGAAATAAAAGTTTCACCGCATTCGCAAAAGTATTCTTTTACTTTCTTTTTAATCTGAAAATGAGCGCTGTCCTTGTGCTGTTTGAGATTGGAATATCTTTTGAATCTTCTATCACAAAGATTACATTGTATCGGAGCGTAACCGGTATGTCCATTCATGTGCTCCTTCAATTTCTGATTTGAAATGAACGATTTAGGACACAGCGAACAAGCGTGAGGCTTTAGATCCAGATGAATTTTTGCATGAGTGTGCAGGCTCGACTTACTGTGAAAGGTCTTTCCACAAGTCCTACATTCCAATGGATGTATTTTTATTATATGTTCAACGAAGAGCTCCTGAGTTGGAAAAACTTGCATACAAACACCACATTGCCTGGAAATTTTTTTATGCTCCGTTCTAGTGTGCACCTGTAACAAAATAACTATTATTTAACTTTAATAGTTTTACAGTAAAGATATTGTATGCTAATGGGAAAAAAACAAAAACAAATTTAAGATCATTTCAATGATAAAGTTGAATATGACTACACAACTTTTATGATTATTAATAAATAATCAAGTTTCTAAATGGTTACCAAATGTTGGTAATTTTTGTATAAAAGTTTGGTGTTTTTAAATGTAGAGAGGTGCATGAAATTGCCTTATTAGGAAGAGATTATGAATTTACGTTTGCTCAAATCTGCACTTGCATACATAAACGTGTGTACAGAATTGTGCCATTCACTTCTTGCAGACCATGGGCAATTTTTGATTTTTGGTATCCTTTTTTAAAAAAGGATTGAACACCGCACTCACTCCATCACTCACCATTTCTATTTGAATGAGTCTATTTGTAATAAATTCAAGTTCAAAATTCACTAGATCATAGAACATCAAGTTCCTACAATTGTGGAAATATTTGTAAAACACCATTTACAACTGTAAGAATTAATTTTTAAGTCCTAATATAATAATTATTATATAAATTGGATGACTATGGATATTATTAGTACAGTGAAACTTCCCTTACCGAGCACTGGTAGAACTATCGAATTCTGATCCCCCGATGTTTTCCCATTAGTTTCTTCACATTAAAATCTTCTATGAAGCAAAAACTCCCAATAGCGGACGTGGACGGTTTTTTAAAGAATATTCTGACTCTAAAACTCTCCCAAAAGCGGACAGTAGCCTCCCGAAAATGAACATTTTCTGAGAAACACTCCGTAAGTGTTTTGTTCACCTTCCAATATTGTTCTTTGTCTAGAATTGCTAGATTTTAATTGTGCCCCTTTGCAAACATGTTTATGTACTTCTCGTCTTCTTAAGATTGACTTAGAATTTCAACATGAAAATATTAAATATGTCTCCCAGTGTGTGTGTTAGATACTGATGAAAAAAATTAATATAATTAAAGTGAGTGAAAGTGAAAAACTAAGATTGCTGGACTTTGTCGTACAGTGTTTCAAAGGTATCAATATTTTATAAACCGCATTGTGGCCCATCTTGCAATAGAATTTTTTTTTTTTTACTCTTACCCCAAAAGTAGATGCAGTCATCTCTGTATAACATACCATATTTCATTTCCCAACAGATCATTCTGCTAAAGAGAAGTTTTACTGTATATGAAGGGTTTTAGGTTAAGGTATGAATACAATTAATATCAAATGGTTGAATTGATACGTTATACATTCTTTAACATAAATAAAAATATGTTAAATGTGACTATCAGAACTGATTATAATAAAGATATTGTTGACAAGAGAAATATCACAATTTCAGTTTATGTTCTAGCCTTGAAAAAGAAAAAATGTATCTTCAAAATGTCAGCTTGAAATCAATTAATTGTACATAGATACTTCACCTTGGCTGAAAAACAATCCACAAACTGATTATAATTACAAGTAAATATGAATATAAATAAAATTTTAAATTTAATTTCATTATGGATGACAATTTAAAGATATAGGGACACTTTTTCCTGTAGTTGTTTAGATATATTGAAATTTATTTATAAATATAATTATAATTATATTTAAAAAAATTAAAAGGTTCTTACTTTCAATTCCTTTTGAGTACTTAAATGCAGTCCACATTTTGTGCACATAATAGTTTTCTTAATCCCTTGCTTTGAGTCCTGATTGCAATGCAAGGTTGCTACATGAACACGTCTTTCTTTTGGACAATTAAATTCCTGTTCGCAGTACAAGCACATGTATTTCTTCTTCGTATCCTTGGATTCATCCCACAAAGGTCCTGGAACACCTATGAATTGGCTCTGTAATTCCTGAAATAAGAGATCAAAATGAAAATAATTAAAATGAAAGCGGATGAATAAAATTATCCTGGCCTATCTATGTTTGCGACAGATCAAAACAGTGAGGATATGGCGACTAAGATGGTGGTAAGAAATGTGGTAAACTTTATCAACCCCACAGACCTCAAGAAGAAATTTCACAAATAATTTTCTTCTTTTCCAGATTTGTAATGTATTTATTTTTTTGCAGACTAGCAGCTAGGACTATTGCCAGCTCATCTTGTTTTGTCTATCTTGCTTTTTTTATAAATTAAGTCAATTAAAATAGATATTTACACTATTTAAAATGTTTGGCGGGTATCAAAGTTCTCTATATACTGCTGAGACCCACCAAAATTACCCCCCACCCAATTAAAATTTAACGTACAGCCAGAACCTATGTTTGGGGAACCCAGCAAGGCGATTTTCAACTTGACACCTTCCCTTCATTCACACCAATAAATACATTCTCATTTCACACACAGTAAAACTCATGCAATCACTAAGTTAACCTAATTGGTTCAAAAGGTCTGTGGTTACTCGTTATTCCACACAGATTGTGTCCATACACACTTAACCACAAATAAACACATTCACACAATTGGGTAGTAACCAATGACTATCCGCTACTGTTTGTTGAACAGTTGAACTTACCCAAATGGACAATTCTAATAACTGGACATCCCTCATGACAATTTTATCCCCCCCCCCCCCGATGATATACTATTTATAACAAGCAAGAAAAGTATTTCTAATAACCGGACATTCTAATAAACAGATAATTTAATTAAAATGTCTGTCTCTTAAGCAGACATCAGAAATTATTTATTATCCATTTATTTATATCATAAAATTAGTCAATTAACCAAATTTAGTACATTGTGAAAATACTTTAGATTTTTAATAATAATCTATGTGGTTATAGAATTTAAATTAATCTTAAACATTAGATATAAAAGCGACAGCTGTAACCCTTAACCAGTGATGGATAAATTATATAAGTTGTTGAAGTCGTGAGGAGCAGTCAAGAATGAGGTAGTTTAGAAAAACACCTTTTTGCCAATGTTTGACCTTTTTCGGGCCAACTCCAGAGCCTGGGTAAATTACAAAACATATGCTGATTGGAAAAAATAAAATTTAAGATGTAAATATAAATTTTGAACCAAGTATTTCATACTCAAAATACAATTATGGTGTCATACTGATTTTGGGTGAAAATGTTGTGAAACGTGAATTTGCATTCTGCTGTTTTTATATGATTGTGACAGGGTAGGGGACATAGTAAATGTGGTAAATTTTCTTTGATCACAGGCGGTTTTATTTCTCAAAGGAAGTCGAAAATGGGGATTTTCTGAATTGGATTTGTGATTTGGCATTCAACATTGGAAAGAAATTCACTAGTTTTCGTGATCCGCTTGACCAATTGGAAAGGAAGTTAATTTTTAAGGACAATAATGAAGGAAAGTAAAAGACTGTCGCTGGGTGTAATTACAACTAGAGTTGTACGTACATCTCTTATCCAAATGTTTTCTGGTCCGGTATCTCCCAGGCTCCCATGTCCAGAAAGTTCTCCTCTCGGTGGCATACATTCTTCGGCTTGTATGTTAAGTCCTGAACTGCTCCTATCTAATTCGACTTCGAGTATTTGTTTATGTTCGCCTTTCTTCGATTTTTCACCGCCAACATATTCTGTTGTCAAATATAAATGTGTTTCAGTTTGAGAGAGTATCTGAAGGTATAAAATACATGTTGCAATTTTATTACCAGATGAGATATGGATTTATTGGCAATAAATTTGGTGGATTACCATTATGAATATAGCAAAATAACATGAGAATACACAGACTTATAAGATTTCAAAAGACGGTTTAGCCAGATGTTCACAATGGGTGGGTAATTGGACATAAAACTCCTGAATTACAGGAATTACTTTACTTCAACGTATTTCTATTCATACTGCTATAGTTATTTTATAACATTTTATTTGCAAAAATTAATTGAGTTAATATTTTTAAAGCAAAAGTAAAGCGATTCCTGTCATACAGGAGGGGTTAACATCCCTCACCAATTTTGGGTATCCCGGACCACTTTTTAAAATTGTTGTCAATAATTTTAACATGAAATTACAATTGAAATGCCAGGACTGGGCTGATACAAAAATCAAATGCCTAATGACTTGGTCACTGCAAACCAAAACTATATAAATACAGCCCTGGGAAAAATATACGCTCAATAGATTTATGCTTTTTTTATAGGATTGCATTGATAGAAAGCATCCAAAGGTCATTGCTTTACTCAATAATCCAAAAACAACACTTGTAAACAAATCTTGGTTCCATTTTGAATGAATATCATCTCAAGGTATCAATTTTTATATTTACAAAATAATAACATTTCATTTCACCTTTTCATAGCAAAAAGGGAGTGATAAGTGTTTGGTAAAGCAGTTTAAGCTGTTTTAAATTAATGTCACAGGACTCAAACAATTTAAATTGGAGAACAACACATAATCAGCTTAAAAAGAGTTGGAATGGCACACGAGGAAAATTTCTCGTGAGTTAAATCGCTCCAAAGGTGTAGTTATTTTTTAATTATAATTTTATTTATTTATTTTCTAATTCAAGTCTAGAAAATTATAGAAAAAATAAAAGAACTGAAATTTTTTTGAGTATGTGAAATGCACTGTTTTGAGGATATCTCAAAAAGTGGTGCTTCTTCTGCCCAGATTTTGAGAAATTCAACCTGGGATGGCTTAGTACAGAAGTTAGCTCAAAAATCTCTTGTACAACGGTATTTGCAGTTTTTTGAAAAATATATCCAGAAGTGCCAACTTGGCCAAGAGTTCTAGTGATTAAGTTATTTTTGAAAAGTCACACTGGAATGGCAGAGTCTCATGAAATGGCTCAATGAAAAAGGTACATCACAAATCACGCATACTCGGAAAAAAGAAATAAACCAAAAGCTAATTTTCTAACGAGAAAATGCACTGGTACACACAGCACAGTTCATAAAAAGTGTTGGAGGATTTTAGGTTTATCTTTTAAATTGACAAGCAATTATTCCAGTCCTTAATCCCTTAATTGTAAGGGATCATGACTATTGACCTCTGTGACCAAAAGCAAGAAATTCAATATGTCAAGGAACTTAAAGCATAGCACAATCTTGGGAAAACGTAGAAGAGATTTTGACAATTTGTCTTAATTATTGTTAAATAATTTCCAAAATAAAATATTAAAATGTGT
Source organism: Cimex lectularius (assembly GCF_000648675.2). Taxonomy (NCBI): domain Eukaryota; kingdom Metazoa; phylum Arthropoda; class Insecta; order Hemiptera; family Cimicidae; genus Cimex; species Cimex lectularius. The sequence goes on from NW_019392692.1 coordinate 1,679,685, forward strand.
TAAAAGGTTCTGTCTTTTCCCCCCATAGAACTCCACTTTTTTCTTTTGAAAATAAAGAGTAGATCAATTAAATCTAGGCTGACAAGCAAATTGTGAACATTTAATTACAATTGGCCATATCATTTATATATGAAAAATATACTTTTTTTCAGTTATTACTGTATTTCTTTTTTGTTTGTATGAATCATTTGAATGCTCTTATTTTTAGGCTTTTTTTAAGGTGGCTACAGAAATTTTCAAATGTAAGTGAATTGGCATGGAGCCACTTTTGCAGTTCTTTAAATAATTTTTTTTGCAATTGCTTTTGTATTGTACAATTAAAGAAATAAACAAAGTATTTGAAAATGTACAGGGTGTGGAAACATTGCTTACTTGAAAATAATTGAAAATCACCTTCACAAAAGGCCTAAAAATAGGAAAGAAAAATCAAGTGATGTTTGGAGATTATCTATAGTTTTCATAAGTATGCTGTGAAGTAGTAAACGAATGCAGTTTTAACAGTTAATATATAAAAACAATAAAAAATTAACCTTTAAAATTTCAAAAAATATAATACCATTGTTACTCATGAGATCTTCACTATGTCTTGCGTCCTCATCTTGAAAATCCCCATCTGATGTAATGTATTCAGGGCATTGCTCCGGGTCTGGTTGATCAGGGTTTGTCAAGTCAGTCCGAACGGATAAAAGTGAATGAACACTAGCTGGCGAAGGAGCTTGGTTTTGAATCTCAATGAAAGATTTGTCATGATCGTCTTCATTCAGTTCAACTTTGTCTACATCATTCTGGCTATGTTGACCTGCTGGATAATCTCTATCGTCGACGTTTATAAGTGCTGTAACGACAGGTTCAGTCGTCTGAGTATTGACCCCGATTATTTCCGTCCTCCCAATTTCCGTCTGACTTATGAATTCATTGTGATTCGAACCTAGGACTTGAGGTTGGGAATATATAGGGTAAGACATCAACGGCGCGTGGATTATGTTTGTGACTTGCTGCCTTCCTAACAAGATGTGTTCTTCGGATACGACTTGAAACGGGTTGATGAGGGGTGTCGATGAGACGTTCGAAGCCAATTGCTGTAGGTTCAACGGCTGTTCTTGGGTATAAAGCCTCACAAGCGCTTCTATCACTTGATCCTTGGGATGAGTGTTCAAATGGGCATGCATCGACATCCCTTCCCTCAGGTACAGGGTGCATACGGGGCAAGCTACCAGTTGCCCCTCCATTTTTCACCTTTCTATAGAATCAAAACATGCATAAATGAGTAACAAGGGCCAAACCTAATATCGTAATTAAAAAAACAATAAAACGGTGACAATCGTCAAGCCAAGCCAACTGACCTTCTTTACAAGGGTTTAAGCCGAAGACTACGCGCTGCTAGTCTTTAGCCAATAATCCACCGCACAACAATTATGCCCAATTTTTATGTATTCAAGAAGAAAGGGAAATCTATACCAAGAAAATTCGATAACGTAGGGCGAAGTCCTACGGGAAATTGTTTGAACTAAAATCTCTTTGTTGACCAGCATACCTGCCTTTTTATAGGCGAACTTAAATCGAAAATACCCGATTTCAATGGAAAAGACATTTCCACGATTTTTCCTAGATACATATTGTCAATGAGATCAAAACGTTCCATATGCTTGTACCAACTGTTAGTATAAAAACACAACAAAAGATATCAACAGAAGTGACAACCACGGCTCACTAGAAGTGCACCCCCGTGCTTAAGTCCACTTCTTCTCACCCTCCAGAATTATTTTATGCACACATTATTACAGTTATAATCCCTAATAAATATCATTATTTCTTTTTCCCACGGCACTTCACTCCTAAGCATTCAGGCCTTAGGGCGTGACAAATGAAATAAATCGATGAAACATCATTCGCCTCATTTCATCGATAATAACACCTCGATTCTTACTCTTTCAGACTTCTTCCTACGCATACATGATGCACTTAAAAAAACTCACTCAAGTACAAGGCTTAATTACAACAAATTTATAGTCAAATTAAGGCCTAAAAAATAATTATTTACCTATCTAATAACCCTAACTATAAATAAATAAAAGAAGAGTACAGCAATGTTTAAGATTTCAGAATAAGTTTTAATTTATTACACCACCCCAAAACATTAACTTGTGCGGATCTGAAAGCGGCTTTTGATAGCCGAGGACTCTTTTTGAAACTTAGTAATTTTGGCTTTTTGTCTAATGTGTTAACTTTATAGAAATCGCTTTTCTCTGAGTCATCGAGGGTTTGTGGGGCAGAAGGAATCCGAATATTTTGAAGTTTGTTTTGGAGTTAAGCAAGGTTGCCTGCTAAGTCCGATACTGTTAGCCATGTTTCTTGATGACCTTCCAACCGTTCTCGAGTGTGGTTTCAGATGGGCAACATTGCAATAAAAGTTGGTGTTTCTTGTCTCTTCTCAGAGAATTTATCAGGGTGGTGGCTGTTCATTCTCAAATTCTCCAATCATGTTACAATAAAAATTCTACTATACACAGATGCGTAGTTATGCCAACTTCATGCACGATCTACAAATGAATATTAAGCCATTTGAAGCTTTTTGTGACCAATGAAATCTAGATGTAGGTACGTTAGTCAGGGTGTGTATTACCCTTTAAGAGCTATTGGATTCCCCATTCTGTACTTAAACTTTAAAGCACAGCAGTAAATCCTAGTTCATCAAAGAACTAGATTAGTAGGTTCGGTTTCAGTCATTGAACTCTACAGTTAGGTTGTATGCCCCAAACACTTTCTCCTGCAGGCAAGTGTAGCACCTCTGTAGTAGGTGTGATGGTGTTACCTCTGCTTCTTTGCAGAATCTGCATGTTTTTCCGGTTTCCTTTAATACATTATGTTACCTCTTTCCTTCCAAAGTTTTAGGAGGTTCTTGGCTTGTTTGTGTCCAATGGGCGAGTCCTGTTGTTCCCTCATTTTCTTTTTATCCTTCTGTCTGAGGTGTTTGTTGACTTCTACTCCAACACGTCCTGGGACCCAGCAGAGGCTGACTTTGTTTTGCATACCTAATTATTTTAGTTTGGTTTTGCAATTCAGCACCATCTTTGAGCTAATGGTGTTTGAACTTAGCACTTTGATGGCTCCTTGGCTATATGTCATGATAGCGATATTCTTGTTTTCATACCCTTTTCATAATTAAACCTATCGACCTCAGCTTGGAAGATACAGGTGTATTTTCCATTGGGTACTGAGTATTTGGTTCCAAGACCAAACACTCCTGCTCCATATTTTCTTGCACTCTAGTGTCATCTGTGTACCAGTAGATGGTTCCACTCTTAAAGGTGTTTTTCTCTTTTCCATCCCTTTTTGGTGCCTAAGTTTATTTTGGCAATTTTGATTGAAATTATCCTATTCATATTGATTCTTGGGGCCATGAGTATCGGATGGTCTTTCATTAGATTGTTGCTATCTCTCCAGTTTAGTTTAATTCCTGTTGGAGGTTTCTCTTTGATAACGTTAATAAGTTTTCTTGTGCTGTCCTCATTGTAGAGAGCGATGGAATCTAACAGTAAACCTGAAAAAGTGCAAGGTTATGGTTTTCAGAAAAATGGTAGACTTAAGCCTTTGAACCGTTGATATTATAAAGTTAAAATAATAAAGAATAAATATATTGGTGTTCTCTTCTCCCCCAGATTGCAGTGAATGAATCGTTTAAAGAAAAAAGTCTCATTAACAAAGTTTGCAATCAACAAGCCGCGATCCTTTTTAATCTCTTAAGAGGTCTTCCCTTTAAAACTTAGGTATCAGGTATTCAACTCTGTGTGCTGTTCAATCCTGTTATGCTTCAGCTATCAACAATTTGATTCAATAAAAAAAGTCCTAAGATATTTTGTTCTGTAAATTATTTGCATTACCAATTCCAACCCCAAATTGTTTGATTTACTTTGAAACATTGTCAGATCTGTTATACATGCTTTAATTCTCATTCATTCGTACAACCTTACTCCTCTCAGATTCCAGGCTAGTAAAAATAAGTGTGAGAAATCATAAGGTTCAACATTTCCTGTTGTGCACAATGGTTATATCTGTACCATAAGTTCTCCCTAACCACCCCAACCCTTGATAAATCCCCTCTTTTCAGCTTTGTTATTTGCAATGAAAGAGCAACATAGAACCGGATGCTTATGCTGTATTCAATCCTCAGTAAATTTCTTGTTGTTGCAAAGTTCTCCATTTAAACTCTTGCTCACTGGATTAGAGGGAGGGATGGGATCCGTTCTGTTAGCAACTTGTGATCGATTGAAACAGTTCTTCACTTCTTAGCTGAATGTTCGATTTTAGGAAAGATTCGTCCATTACACCTAGGGTCCTTCACTCTCTCAAGAGTCCAAATTGTTGAGATGTTGAATGGTTCAGATCCTTAGGCACTTATACAGTATGCTCACCATGCTTGGAAATATGGAGTTCATTTATTCCAGGAATTTAATTTTTAATTTCGTACACATCTTTCCTTCGTTAAATAGCCCAATCGTAAAAATATCTAATGATCTGGAAGACAAAACTCATTATTTCTCTATATTCTTTTTTGATCTACAATTAAGGCATGTATATCCATAGTTCTAGATTTAATTTTGAATTTCGAATCGTGTAACAATTTACAATCTCCGACGACAGATGGATTTAATTCCACTGTGTTATACTTTTATAAATATGCTGTATGTAAAATAAAGTTTTTTTTATCTAACTAACCATATGTAAATAATAGGAAAGTTCAGCAATATTTAAGATTCCAGAATAAATTTATTTGGTTTTTATTAAAAATTACTTAACATGTTGGACATATTGAATAAATGAATGAAGAAATAACTTTAATTAAAAAAAAGAAAATTCAAGACAATAGTAAATAAAAAGTTCTCTCAACAGATGGCCACTGCCATTGTCATTCATGCTTTGTAAACTATATATCATGTAAATGTTATTTATTTTCCAGTAAAGATTAATAATCTCAATTAATAATCTTAAATCCTTTTTAAAAAAGGTTTGAACACCGTACTCCATCATTCATCATTTCTATAAAGCATCTTATTCATTATTCATAAAAAGTTCTTAATACAGCATTGATTGTAAAACTGTCTGCTGAAAGTGGTGGCCAGGGCTACTTGAAAACATAAGATATATGCATACAAAAATTTAAAATAAAAGAGATAAAAAAAATAGTGAAATTGAAATCTTGGTGACTGCAATACATATATCAGAAGACAACATTCATATGGCTCCATTGTTACAATTTGAGCCGTTATATTATCTAGAATTTATTTGGGTACTTAGTAATAATCATTATTTTTTTATTTATAAAATATATAAATAAAGTATACAAATCTTTCTCAGTTTTGCCAATAAACTTTATGGATAACAATTATTCAGGGTGTGTACAAAAAAGAAAAAACGCAAGAAAGACAAATATACTGAAAACCTCAATGTTTATTTTACCTTACAAATGAAAAAAAAAAAGTTTTTTTGTTGAAATAGATAGTTTCAATTGGCTTATTAATCCATTAATCCATCCTAGTTTTCAATTTTTTATGAGTAACTTTGTCCTTTTCACTAAAAATACAAAACAATAAATTAATAATGAATAATAATTTTACAAATACAAATAAATATGGACCTTTTACTGTGTACAGTACTGTGTTGTTGCTTGTGTGAGTGGATGAATATTTTACTGTTTACAGATTTCTGATTTATATAAGCTCAAATCTGCACATATACATATATACATGTGTGTACAAATTGGAGAGGACTTCTCTAAGTCCACGGGCAATTCCAGCTTTTGTAATTTAAAATAAATTACCAACGGGCCTTGAGAATCACTCAACCCAAGTGATGGCTGTCCGGGGTCAGACCTGGCTCCAAGAGCTATCAATGCTAAGTCAAGTCATTTGCGCCTCAGATTTTTTTAAAAGAGCCAATCGTGGAATATTAACTACCCTACTGAACTTCTTTTTTTTAATGAGAGTTTGCAAGAGCCGAGGTCATATCACCCTGAGGTTGTAGGTGTTTAAAAAAAAAAGCTGCTTCCAAATGTGGGACTTTACCTTACAGTAATGAGTGCCGTGTCAACGCCATAACTGTTGAGCCAATGACGCCACTGTTATTTGTATTATTAATGTAAATAATAGTACAAAGATAAATATGGAAATATGACCTTGTGATTTTTTTTGTAAAAAAAAAAAAAATAAATAAATAAAACTACTTACATAATATAGACACTCGCACCCCAACCAGAAAGAGCATCACGATCGAAAGCATTAACAAGTGCTTGGGAAATTGTTTCAAAAAGGTCTTGTGGGCCTAAGTTTGGCTCCCAGAGAGCTTCACACATTCCATAAAGTTGTTCTGAGCAGGTACCAGCAACGACAAAATCTTCAGGTTTATTCGGACAGCCAATCAAGTCAGTAGCACAAATGAACGGTTCATACGTTTTTGGCATCAGCCCGGCAACAACTGGTTCCACAAAAAAAGGGCCAAACCTAAAAACACAATTTTATGTTATTATGCTTTATGATAATATTTGTTAAACTTGAATTAATATCATGTAACAAAATTAAAAAATTACCTCCTTTCGTAAAGTAAATTTGAGAGCATAGAAACAAATACTTCAGGACTCATCTTTCTGTCTTCTTTCAGTTCATACAAATTTAGCCTGAAATTAAGCTTATTTTTAACGGTAAACGTGTCCGTTACAAGTCCAGGAAGACCACAATATAAGTGTGGTCCAAATTCAAATATTTTCTGAAAATAAATCATAAATAAATATTTAAAATTTCCAACAAGAAACTGATAATTAATGGGTTTTTTTGTGCAAAATAAAGGTTTATTTTGTCACTAGAATCAATTATTTTGTCCATGGCAACAAGACAAAACCAATTAAATTAAGGAAGAGAGCATGGTTTTAAGATTTGTTATTTCAAAAACTTTTATAAATTCTCGAAGAGAAAACATTTGTTTAACATTCTTAATTTAATTTTAAATAAATATAGTACCTCAAAATTTGTAGCTATTGTTTGTCCTTGATTCACACCAAACCTAAGATCTGAAGCTATAGCTACACACTCCTTGCCCTTCATGGCAACAACAGCTCCTCCATTATACGATAGTATGCTCTGAAAAGAAATATATATTATAACATGACATATTCTCTTATGCAAGTTTGAGTAATATAAAGCAAATTGATAAAGGCCCATGTTCTAAAAAATGTAAAAGTGTTATTATAAGTTTGTCGTTTTCAACCATTTTCAATCATCAGATCATTCATCTGCCTATCATATTTCTTTGACTGCCACTTGTTTTTTCCTCGTTCAATTTCAGCCAGGGAGAGGTGAGGCACTGAATCTCATCAATTTTGGACAAATCAACTCATAACAGGTAAAAATTGAGAATGGGTGAACTAAAATGATCAGGTTAACAACCAATTAACCAGAAAATTTCTTGCAGTTTTTCATTTTTTATTATGTTAATACTGTTAATCAAGCGCGCGTGCCAGTGAAATTCCCGGGTTGCACTATAAAGGCCAGCCGGTAACCTTGATACCACTGACCTATTGGTTCAACGGCGATGTGCTTCTATTTTAATAGGAGAATTAGGAGTTTATATCATGTAATTTCAAGAGGATAATGTGCCGGTCCGTAAAGAAATTGGTTTGAATAGTTCATTGCAAATTATAAAATATTTTATCTAACATGACTTCAAAACCCATAATTCTTGTGTGCTGATTGTAGGAATTTTAGTTTGGTACTGGGGTGGCCGAGAGCTCATAAAATTTGCACTGTGTTTGGTGGTGAAACTGTCCAAAAGTGGTTCAAAACGTTTCCTTCTGGAAAGAAGGGATTGAAGATGAACCATCGTCTTGCAGACCTGTCTTGAATGACAACAAATTGAGGGAAGCTATCTGCAAGACCATATATAGACCCAAAACCTATTCTTTGGATAAGAAAAACAATCACAGAACCCTCTATCACTGAATGGATTCAATAAAACAAAAGGAGATGAGGAAGAAACTCCGCTGGCGCTAAAAACAGTAAACAACGCTCAACAAACTTGAACTCACTGCTACAGGTAGAGACTCAACAGGAATGATAGGATTATTCACCTATCACAGGATCTGAGAAAACATCTACACAACATGGGCATATTCCATTACCCATTTGTAGATAATACAATGAGGTGTAAGAAACTGCCAACCATGCTTCAAATGTGAACATCCCAATAGAGATATAGCCTGGGATACAAAAAAAAAAAAAAAAAAAAATACGATAGTCAATAATGTTGTACTCCTTGTACAGGAGGATAGAATCGACATGCTAAACGAAGGAACTTGGAAAGCCAGAAAGCTGCAGAGCATGAGGAACTATTTACAATGTTATTTTAAATATGTTATCATCATAATGATCAGACCCAGCAAAACCTATTACGGATGAAGACACTCATTAATATAAATCAAATGGAAACAAAAAAACTCGAATCTCAATCCGACAAATCGAAACAAGAATTCTTATGTGTACCATATATAATTAATTAATGAAAATAAAGACTTTAAAATAAACAAAATAAAATATCTAATTAATTAAAAAAACGTTTATTATTATAAAATCAGCAGGTACAAGGCTAAATGTAATTTAAAAAATGTAATACAGTATACAAACGAGTTTAATACTTAAAAACATACAAATAACAAATTATGAATGAGGATTACTACCAGTACCATCAAAAACGTTTATCCGATTCAAAAATTACAAAAATAACGAAATTACGATAACTTACCATTTTAAAGTTGTTTTTTTAGTATATTAGTAGTTCAGACTCGTGAGGATATGATACAAACAACTAAGGACAGCAGACTCACGGCTAACCTTAAGTGATTTGCAAAAAACATTTCGAGTTAAATAACCTTAGTGCACGTTAAATATTTTGTGACGATGGGTCCGGTATCTGGTTAACTTGAAAAATAATATTACAAAAAATATCTTCAACTAGACTTAAATGATGTTTTGATTGAAAAGGATATTTGTTCCTGATCCTCAAAACAAATTATGACCGTTATTCATTAAAATATAAAAAAATCTAGTTTCATCACCAAATTAAATTAATTACTAAAATCTTGGTGAAATTTTATAAGTCAATATTACAAAAACTTACATTTGAGCTGATTGAAATGCCAGAAAATAAAAGTGTTGCAAAATCATTCCAAATTTAAAGACATCTTCTTGGACCTCGCCCTCATCTTTATCCTTTTCCTCTTCAACCTGCGCATGCATTCTCATCTTCCTCCTCTTTACTCTCATTTCGGTTAGTTAACTGAAGAAAAACAAACATAGATGAGATGGGCCAGGACACGATCTAGCAAGAAGTGAGATGAAAAAAGGAATAATCTTGCCATTAAGATTAATTAAATTCTATTGCAGGTCAGAAATGAATAGTCATAAAACAATAACAAACTTGGCTTATTAATGCAAATAAGCTGAGAAAAACCAAGAACAAACCATATTTTGTAGAAAATTTATTTAGGGTTTCATATATTCATTTATATCATAATTAGTCTTCTTTAATTTTTATAGAAGTATGCATGTAAATGGTGTTAAAGTAAAAGTAAAATTGTTTCAATATAAAGTTTAAGTTTAGAATAAATGTGTTTAATGAAGGGCTGGATTAGATGAGCTTATATCAAGAGCACAGTCAATAAGTGGTTCTCAGAAGGTCTGACAGAAGAGCCTCACCCAATTAAGGATAGACGAGTTCAACACACAGACACTTAATTTTGGGTGAAAGCCCACACGTGTCTGGCATGTAGAGAAATTTTACTCCAGTTCCCACTTAATTGATGAATTGGCCCTCAGGCTCCATATAGAGAGAATGTAGGAATGCCACTTATGGGCTTGATCATGGCAGCGATTATCTGAGTCCTCTATTTTGAGTTTTCAAGGAAATAGGACTATATAACACATTATAGATGTCTCGTCTTTTGTTTCTTAGTGTATATTGAGAATGAATAAATTTATTAGCGTGAATGTGTAGTGGGTCAATATTCTGCCATGGTCTCTCAATTAGATTAGTTATGTAATGTGTGTAGAGGGTGATGAAGAGGAATATCAAGTACTCCACTACCCTAACTGAAGTGATGAGTTTGATTTGGAGACTGATTTCGTTGGGGGCTGGGATGAGCTAGCTACTGATAGTCCCTGGACCTCAGAGGCTGCACAGATGACTGAGGTCTGACTCCAGACTGCCAACACTGGAGGGGTGATTGATTGTAAACAAGATTTTTATTAAATGTCTTAATGTTTTTAAGTGGCATACTTTTTTTATTCTTCATAATAAAGCATGTGTAAGCATTAAAATAATTATTATCAAAATGATTGGTAATGTCTATATTTCAGGTTCATTCAGGTTTAAATCTGCAAGGCTGGCGCATAATTTTTTAAATTAGTTTAGCAGTTAGAGTACACATAAGGTCAAATATTTAAAACAAAAATTACCAATTTTTGTGTTTATTGATGAATTTCTGTCCATATATCAAACCCTTATGAAATTTATCTCTTAAGATGTTTACAATTTTTCTCTTTCTTTTCTTTATAACTTCAATATTTTCACATCCAACCCTTCATCGACAACAAAAGAAGAAAAAAATGAAATTGACAATTCCTTATATTTGCATAAATTCACTTTTACTAATCAAATCTTATACAACTGCTATTTATTATATTGAGAGTAATAAATTTATTTGAAAAAAAAATACAGTAATTTTACTGTTTTAATTGGTCCTATTGCTGAATCAGAGCAATTATTCAGTGATTTAAACAAAATTATAAATACATTATTTTTATATATATATATTGATATGTATTGAAAATAGTGACTAAACAATATAAAACATTGAACTACTTAAAATGTTACGATATACATACAATACTAACAAACTATTGAAAAGGATTGATCTTTCTTCAAAATATATTTATGTATTTGCACATTATGTTTCACGATACATAATTGATGTTTAAATAAATTAATTGTTATTAATTATTACACTTGGTCACTCTAAAATTTTAGACATTTCAAACATTTTATCCTCGAAAAAATTACGTTACATTTCATTTCACATGTATACAATTAGATTCTGCAGAATCAAATAAATAATTTATTGACAATTGATATAATTATATAAGCAATAGGCTTATGTTTTATCTTAAAATCATGTTCTTAAGAAATTTATAAAATTAAATCTCTCATAAACAAGAAATAATGTAAGGCTATTCTTATTTCGTACATTTTTATTTTTCACAACTCTCTCTCTCTCTCTCTCTCTCTCCCCCCAGATAAGAACATTTTTTAAAGCACACTTAAATAAAATTAAGTATATTAAATTTATGTTACTACCTTGGTATTATTCAACAGATTAAATTTGATTTGTATTACATATTGTTATGTCAACTCAGAATGAAATTTTTGAACAGGCTTTTCTCTTCATATTTTCAAGTATACAACATAATACAGAAAAAATTATACGATTTTTTAAAAATAACATCAAAATTCTACATTTATTTTTTAACCTTTGTAGAAACATTAAACTTTAATATCACATTGTTAATAGCAACAATAGGAAATGGAAACTGTTATGTTCAGTCCCCCAATTTTATTACAAACTGTTATTAGAACAGAAAATATTGTAGTGAGAAAAGCCTGGTGCAAAACCAACGGTTTTCAATAAAATTGTTTAATTTTTAAAAAATTAGACGTTTAATTTAATTTTTGAGGTTCAAATGTTTTTAATTCAAGTAAATATTGAGCTTAGCTATTAAAATGTACAATTGCTCTTAAGCACTTATTAAACAAAACTATATTTTTCCTGACATTAAATATTAACAGCTTTGGTATAATTGATATCAGCCTTTAATATTACAATTTTGTATTACCTCAGGGAAAAGGCCTGAAAAGAAGAACACTCAGTCCATTAGATGAAAGAACTTATCCCAGATTTAAAAAAAAAATACAAATTCATGTTGCATTTTCCCCAGTTTGCAATATAGATTAAGATATTTGAACTTACAAAGAAATCTGTGTTGATATTGTAGTTTTATTGAGATTTCGACCCATCTGGCTGTTAAAGAGGCTGCGCAAATGATGCTCAAAATGTAAAAAACAAAACAAAAAAACAGATTTCTTGGTTTTTTCAAATGCACTTCATCTAAAACATATAAAAGCTTTGTTTTAAAATATCTTTAAAAGAATTAAATATTGGCATACATATTTTAAACTGATCCATCAAATGGATGAAAAAATCCAGTTCCAATTAATTCATATTGTACAGTGGGTTTTACCAATTGTCTAAGAAATCAAACCCAGTTTTTGGCATGTCTGATTGAAGCATATCGTTCTCATCTTCGAATGATGGTTTTGACGGAGGCGGTGGAGGTGGATTCTTTGGTTTAAGCACATAAGTGTTCTGCTTATTTTTTTCATCAGATGACATTTTTTGTGTTGGTTTGGTTAGTTCTTTTGTCTTTTCATTACTAACAGAATTTTTTTGAACACTATTAATCACTTCAGAACAAAGTACCTTGCGATTGGGTGTATTGTCGATAAATTTACAAAGATTACACTGACTCGTTGAAAACCATGAAAATGTCGATAGCGATTCATAATGCAATGCACTCTGAAACAGTAATATAATAAAATTATTTTCTGATGGTCGTTGATGTCTGCAGGATGATAACATGAAGTTTTGGTCTGCCAGATGTGTAAATGCTAAGCATGAACGACAGACCGAAGCAGCGATGATAGCAGGGCCAGGATGGTTGTCGATCACTTCATCCTGATACCTATCATTAGCTACCATTAAGTCACTTTGGGATAGACTTCTAATAAATTTAGAGAAGCATCTATGAATGTACTCTAATAATAAAAAAATATGTTAATTGTTGCAAATACAATCTAATAAACCACGGAAGATGATAAAATGCCACGTTTCTGACAAAGGGAGAACAAAAGGATATTCTGCAAAATAGAGAACTAATGTTCACCCATTTTAAAAGAAATGCAGAAACAATCCAAAAGAAATAGTTATGCTTTTCCTAATTGATAATAAATCTACATTACAACAACCACAGGCAGACCAGTATGTTCAGAAATGACATAACTAATTGTTCATCTCACAAAGACTTCAATATGAAATTACATCATAACAATAAAAGCAACATCATTAGAGAGTAAAATAAATAAATAATACAATTTCTTACATTTTGGTATGTGTTTTGATAATGGCTTTCCAAATGGGTATCTATAAGCAATTTATTAATTAGATCGTTCCTTTCCTTATTAGTTAATTTTGGCCAAATTGTCTTATTTTCATTCTTAATTCTTGTTATATCTTCTGCCATCCTTTGAGCCACAGGTGTGATATTTTGTAAGTAATCTTGACACAATTCTTCCATATCTGCAGAAAAGATCGCCCTATTTGGAAACGGAAAATCAACAATTAACAAAAAAATAATTTAATTAATTATTTTTATAATTATATAGATTTTATTTATACCATTAATAAACTCTCTTCCACAAAAGTTGCCTTGTATTTGGCTAAAAATCGAACATAACGGTACGACCCTACGAATTTGTCAAGACAAAGGTAAACAGTACCCGTATCAAACAATGTTAGAAATGTAAATATACGCCCAGTACCGGTCGTGATTACTATCGACAAATTTCGATATTTCGATCCTTTGAATATTTTCCCTTTCAGGGTCGATTAATTTGTAGAGACAGGAATCACATCTAAATTTATTTATTTGTATTCACCAGACCAGAGGCTGAATACAATTAAGTATTAAACTATATGTATATTTAATTAGGAATTAGCTAACCAACTCATCAAACTAGCCCCAGAAATAAATTTAAAAAAAATCAAAATTTACTTTTATGTATACACAAAATTTTGCATTAATAATTTATAGGTTCATTTATATACTTGATGCTGCAAGTATCATGCTTAAAATTAACCTTATTCTCCATGTTAAACTTTACTAAAGTACACTCCCAGCCAAAATTATAGGCCACTCTCTCATTTTGTTAATTATTATTCTTGTAATAAAGTTTTATAATTTATCAGCAACAAATAAACATCGTTGTAAACACAGAAACATTTAAAAATCTTTTTATTATTTTCTAGATGTTTGTGTTTTTCAGATTAGAGAAAAACATCAATATTTATATGCCACCCTCAGTTTTTGTCTTTACTGAATTAATATTTTGTTAAATAAAAAAATATAATATGTAATAAATAAATATATAATAAAATGTGTAAAAAATTATTCCGGTGTGTGAATGAGAAGAGCTGATAACAAGAACATTCGCTTTCACCAAGATGATGTCCGCAGAAAAAAAAAAAAAGTTTCAGTTTTACCTGGCGAGTATGGGGTATGATTACCAGATCTCTACATTACTGATTTGTCGGGAAAACTTTTCGAGCAATTTATCTCCATAGAAGAACGCGAACATTTCATTGTAGAAAAGTCAAGCAATATTTGACAAAATGACAAACTTTGTACATCCTTTACAAAAGTTATGGTGCAAGTGTGAAGAACAACTGGCAAGCAACAGCACTAATAGTAATCGGAAAAATAATAATAATAAAAAAAAGAACTGACCTATATTTTTGTTATGTCAGATTTTCATTGATTTTTTTTTTAAATCAAAAAAGTTCTTTTTCAAAAGCCTTGTTAATTAGAATTAATTATTGTGAAAAAATTCATGTGCCAAAAAATTTGAACAGTATTTAACTTAAAATTGGCCTTATGAACTCACATATTAGCCTGATATGAATTGGCAATTGGCTTGATATATGTTTGGGGTAAGGGTAGCGTGGAAAAAAAAGGAACAGTGGCAACAGTGGACGTTGAACCCACAACAGAGGGGCCAAGAGTCGAGACTCGAGAGACTATCACGTTAACCACTCAGCGACCACAGTCCCCACTGAATAAAGTTATTTAAAAAATAAAATAAAAATCATTAGATGAGGTTCATACATGAGGTTTTCAAAAAAGAACAAAGATCTGCAAAAAAATAATGCTATGATAAAAGGGTTACATTGCAAGGTGTATATTATAAAGAAATGTGATGGGATTTTTAAATTTATTTTTGAAATAATGTATAAATTTGTCTTTGAATAAAATACATTTGGAAGAACATTTGATAAATCACCTAAATATTATATACAAACTATTTAACAACCTGTCTCAGGGGCCTGCTAAAGTATTGTTTTTTATTTCAACATCAACAGTGAACACATTTATAAACAAAACTTTAAAACATTTATTTTTTACAATATTAAAAGTTTTTTCTTTTGTTACTTTATAGGTTCCTGAATGTGGGGCCTTTTAAACTGCTTCATTACTTGCAGTTATTACCCTAATTTAAGTCAGTTCATGATTGTCCATTTTGCAGATCTAAAGGCTTTGCAGCAGTCCAAAACAAGAAAAAAGACATCTAGCGAAATATTCTTCTATCCAGACCTTATCTAGCTTAGCACATTAATTGTAAAATCACTGGATCACATATATTATATTATTTATGTTAAACCTGTCAGAATTTCTGAAAAATTACTCTTTTACATGTTTATGCTATAGTTTCTGGCTAAGCCAGTCTAAGGGGACAATTCACACATTTAACAAAAAGTGGGAAAACAACTGACATGTAATAGATGAAGAGAATAAGAAAGGAGTGAAAGAATAGAGATAGAAGGTTTGATATAGCAATAGAATATACAAGAAAGAATAATATTGATTTTGTAACTTAGAAGAATCTAAAGTTAATCTTCATGAAACATTTAATTAAATTTGAAAGGAAATCTTAAAAAGAGAAAGGATGCGTACCAAAATAATAAAAGCTGACAACTCTTTGTTTTATGTTTTCAGTATATCAGAAAGGTAAAAAAACCTTTATTTCCAAATTTTTATGGTGAAAGTTTGATATTTCAACTCACAGTGTTAAAAAGGTTATTATTTTGAAAAATATTGAGATGTGTAAAATGAAAAAGCACAAATCGGGCATGTAAACAAATACTGGAGACAGATACATGGGGACAATCAAGAAGGTGGACAAACAAGAAACCAACAATTTATTACACAAAAATTCTTCACTGAAGATGGGACAATAATCCATATTTATTTCTCATCAAGAAAAAAATAGGGGAAAATTAACAAAATTGTGATAAATATAAAAAACAAACATCTACAGCAATAAATTTAAAAGTGTACAAATAAATAAAACATGTATGTATATTACAAATTTGAACTTACACTTTGCATATATTCATTTACCAATACCATAACCATGTACTGATCATTATGATTCTCTTGCCTTTTCCAAAGCTGAAATTGCCCTCTGTATATAAAAATCTTTATACATGGCTGGCAGTGTTTTGAAAATCTTTAAAGCTTTATTTATATCAGATAGTGCCTGCAATCAAAGAGCAACAATAAAAATGTTTCAATTAAATTTATTCCTTTCATTCTAAACATCCCTAAAATTCTATAATATTAAGCTTAACATGTAAAATAAATAAGCAATCAAATCAAACATTTTACACATTTATTAACAGAATTCAGTGAAACAATCTTAATAAAATAAAGGTAAGATGTGTATTCTTTTTACTTTAAAACAAGGTAATTTATATATTCAAAATGTTTGATTTTATTAATTGAAACAACTTAACTTCTTAGAATGTAAGTAAATTTTTGGTTTTGAGTCACCTACTTTTGAGAGTTACAAGGGAAATGAGTGTGTTCTTAGTAAAAGATCAAATAGAATGAGTGCCGGAAATGAAGTATTTGTTTTATTAGTAAACCGGAAAATTATCTGGAAATCCCAGAGTTGCTGAATCCTCAATAAAAATCATAAATGATCTGTGTGCACGGATGTATGGGGGCATAAAACAAGAAGCTCTCTAAAACAAGAATTTATCTCTATTTCTAGGATTAAGCAAGCAAGCTCAGTATGGGCGTGATGAATCAAGAATAATTTCATACATTATGAAGAGCTCAAAGGCTTTTTGCCATAAAAATGATTAACGAAATGCCATATAGCATGCTTGGTGACTAACATCACTCCCATTAAGGTTAAACAGCTCACCAAAAATTATGAAATAATCCAAGGGAACAAAATTCTGCACAGCAATGAGGGTGAATATGATTGGCCAGTGCATTATAACATGAACGAAAAAATTCACTCTAGACTAGGACAATTTTGCTCTTATAACCAGGCTGAGGAGCTTGCGATTTTTAAGTCTCATGATTAACACAGGCCAGGTGCTATTTGGCAGGAATAAAAAATGTTATTTATATGGATAAAGAATAAAAAATATAAAAAATCATATCCAATTATGTGAGGACATTAGGGTTCAAGCAAAGTGACTCAGTGATGAAGGAATACAACAAACTAATTGTCTTTGCTTGGAGTAAAAGCTTACAAACACTGAATCAAGGTATGGTCTTGAAGAAGAAAGCAAGTTTAGTGAGTTATTTTAAGATCATCAAGGCAAAACAATCTTAAATATGTCTACAGATTGACATATTTAAGTTTTTATAGGTGATCTTAAATTTCATTGAAAACCAATTTAATTCTTCAAGACCATACCTTGATCCAGAGTGTTCGTAAGTGAAAAAGTGGTTGATATTTCTAATGTTGAAAACAGAAACTTTGAGTAAAAGTGTATGTTGACATCCAAGGTAATAAAGAGGCAGATCTACTGGCTAAGGAGGCTGCCTAAGACATCCAGCTACTGGTAGACTACAGCGCCCAGTTATATCTCATCCGTAATTAGAAAACACCTTCTGATAGACTGTTAAAAATAGAATCTTGCATGAAGCAGGTCAACAGAAGGGAAGAAACAAGACATTTTTCCCCAGCTATTGAAGAATTAGTCAAATTGATCTGTACTCATGAACCTAACATTACATGCAGAGATTTGGACTAGCAATATCGCCAGCTTCCTTATTCAAGATGTGAAGCACTGGAGGCAGCAAGAGGGTTATTTAGCATCTCATCCAGAATTCACCTCGTCAAAAAAGAAAACTTTGGAATGTTTTTTCAATTTATTACAAAATTGAATTTGTTCCCTTAATTATATGTAATGTCCTTAATCTTATTAACAAAATTAATAAATAAATAAAAAATAAAATAAATAGATTTTTGCACCTTTATTACATGCTATACTATTTGTGGAGTATGTAGAGAAATAAAAGTAATTAAATTAATTTTTAAAAACCTACCTTTGCAGCTGGAAGAAGGTCTTTATTGCCATAAACATCAGTTTTATCATAGAGCTCATGTGGCAGGTTTTTCCAAAAAACATTTACCCCTATTCCAAATGTTTTTGCAGTCGTATTGTGGTGCCACAATGCTGGTATGTACAGTACATCACCCGGTTTCATAATGCATTCATACTGAGTCGCTTTTACAAAATTCGGAAACTTTTCCACATTCGGACAGTCAATGTCAAGCACTTCCGATTTATCCCCATTCAGATACATATGCTGGGTGTCATGCGGGCTGAAAAGCACGACCCGCTTCTCTCCAGATATTTGCAATAGTATGTTGTCCATGATGTCATAATGCGTCCAGATCTGAACGCCACAAGACCCAATTCTAAAAACGCTGGAGAAGAAATCTGATTTGTCGAATAGTTCTGGGTACTTTATATCACGCGATATTTGCGGAAATTGTTTTTCCACATTGGCAACATCTTTTCCCCTTCGATCTGAACCGGTTGATCGAAGATAATAGCGTTCGTTTTCACACAGAAACCACTTGGTGTTTTTTTCAGCAGCTGCTCGTCTTATAAATTCATCAAAACGAAGCGTTTTATATGTGAAGTTTTTGTTTATAAAACTCATGTTGCCCACTGGGCTTACATGAACTTTAACTTCATTTTCACCTAGAGCCTCAGCCAGGTAATCTACTGTCCATTTTTTAATGCAATCTCCTATATCTATGTTTTTAATGAGTAAAGGCCTCCGCTCATTTGCGATGAATTGTTGAAAATGATCTTTTGAAACATAATCATATATTTCTACAGGTTTAATTTCAATGGACATGATCGCTTACCGTCATCGTCCAACAAACTCCAGGAAATAATATTATATAGCCTGGCAGTTTCTGAAGAAGAAATAAAACAGCAATTATGATTTAATAGACCAAATAGTAAAATTACAACGTTCTACAAATATTCAGGATTACAGGTAAAACAACCGAGAGGTTTTAGATTATACAATGATAAAACCTATGCCTGAAAAACCAATATGTATACAAAATATCTATCGATTAATAAATATCGAAATTGAAAGACAAAAAACAGGATTCAAATAAAATATTTAAGATGAGAAAAATATAAGTAGTTTAGAAAAAAACACCACCATACATTTATACATATTTAAAAACATAAGAGTACAGGGAATTGCTTGATAATAGCAATTAACATCTTTAAAACTGCTATAACGATGAATCTGCTCTTAATGTGACCTCACACTTTCTTCAATTCACACATGACCACAAAATAATCTGAGAACCATTCTGAATGTGACTACGTTTAATTACAGTCCAAACTAGTTAACCTGGAAAAGGAAAAGGACCTGGAAGGTGCATCATATATATGACAATGAACATTAAGAAATGCAACTCTTTTAGCAGACTTAAATCTACCCTATCCTCCCCTTATGTCATATATATTAAGTAGAGTAAAAATTATCAAAGATCTTGGTATTCACTTTCACCAATCTTATCCTTTAAGCACCATATCATCCTTCTAGCCAGTAGAGCGAACTTCTTCAGTAAGGATGTAGTCGACCAGCATGTTATTTCTAGAAGTGCATCAAGGAAAAGATGGTTCTATTCACAGATTTTCACTCATTTCTACTCATAGAAAAACCAAAAAAATCTGTGAGTAATACCATTTTTTGTAAAAAGGGAATCAACATGCTCACCCTACCATCTCCAAAGTAATTGAAATAAATTAAAAAAAAAAATCCAAATTAATTAAAATTGCTACATCAATCAGGGATGTGGCCCAATAAACAAAATTTTATAAACTTGCTAAGCTTTCAGGTGTAAATATTTCACCTTCCTTAGGCAAAGCATCTTTCGCCTTGTATTTTTTAATTTTTTTATAAATTTGCCCTCAGGAAGGCAAAATAGATAAGCCAAAATCTTGGCAAACTTATAAAAGTTTTGTTTATTGTACCAAATCCCTGATCCACTTTTAGAAACAAATTATTATTATTCATCTCTCAGCACTGTGCCGAATTTTATTTCAATTACTTTGGAGAAACATTTTCTAAATATTTTCACTTTCAGGCCATGCTGAACAATATTTAAAAAACAAAATAAAGAATAATAAAAGTTGCCCCTTATACATATAACGTTTCCACTGTAATATTTTTATAACAAAAATTAATAATAAATTCTTCTTTGTTTAATCTTTTTAAAGCAAAATAGGGGGGGGAACAATAAGATTAAGTACAATTTTAAAAGTCTTTATTTACAAAATATTCTTAAAATTAAATTTTTTGTTTGTAAAATAATTCAACGAGCATCAAAAACAACCACTGTAAAAAAAGGTTAAGGAAACTAAATCTGTCAAAAATGTATTAATTACATGGATTAGTAAAATATGTAATAAAAAGGATACGCCTTGTGGTCCTCTTTTTGTACATTATTCTGTAACCGCATTCTATACATCGAATTGGATCCCTTGGTCCTATAGTGTACTCTCGATGGCATTCTGCAAAACAAAAAGATAATAAATGAATAAAATGAAAGAGAAAATCAATATTTGTAATGATTTAAAAAATTCAGTGCTAAAAGTTTAAGTTACTATATGGATAATCAAGGACATATATAACAATTTTTTAATTGAATACAGACTAGTACAACAAACATGTTTTCTCATTTTTCCTTTGGAACAAAACGGCAGTGCAGTTCTTTTCTTACCAATATACCAAGGATGTAACTCTGATATAGGTCTGATGAGGAGGCAGGCTAAGCTCCAAAATGCATATCCAAAAATGAAAAAAATACTTAAAATAGGAATGGAAAAAAAAAAAAATTAACTTCTTGTAGTGGCAACACAAGTCCTAACAAATGGATCAGTTGTTTAGTTTTCTTCTATAGTTTACGACTGCATGATTTTATGTTGCTGAGCTGCTATTTTCTCATTTAATCCTTTCTTCCATTAATTAGCCTCAGAGTGTCACTTTTTATACACTTAAGCATATTGAATATTATAAACACAACCATATTAGTCAAATTAGTTATTAGTCTATTATTTTTTGTGATACTTTTTACAAGTTTGATTTATTTTTAATCTAATAATTGATTTCTTTGCACAATT
The DNA here is from genome assembly GCF_000648675.2 of Cimex lectularius. Lineage (NCBI taxonomy): Eukaryota > Metazoa > Arthropoda > Insecta > Hemiptera > Cimicidae > Cimex > Cimex lectularius. The sequence goes on from NW_019392692.1 coordinate 1,701,082, forward strand.
TTTCACATTAGGTGTGAAACCCTAAAGCAAAGATTAAATGAAAGCATACCTCCACAAATGTACATCATAGGCGTTTTGGCTGCCTGGTCGCTATTTTTCTGGTCCATTGCCTATCGTAAAAGTTGTTTAACCCTAAAACTTGTAAATATTCCAGCTATTTTCAAATTATCACTGGTTTTGCCGAAATCTCATATTTTGCAGGTTCATGCAAAAAAAGTATACAGACGCCTCACGCCAGTACCTTCCGACTGAACCTTCCGCTAGTGTAACCTGTAGGTACTTACTACTTTCCACTTGGTAGTGGGGTTCTCGCTAGTCGGAAATAGTATCGATTACTTGACTTGTATCGACCATTCGGTACTACGTATTACATAGTATTTTTTAATTTTTCCTCTGTTATTGAAAAAGATAAGAAACTGTAATAATTAAATTGTGAAATTTGTCAGTAGATTAGTTTTATTCCGAGACATAATTTGTAGATAATTGAGTTGATTGTTTTGAAGTTGAGATATGTGGACAAAAGATGCTTCTAAATTTAAAAAATGGGTTAAAAATTTGTCGTTCTAACTTGTAAAATATAGAATTTTATCACTTTCGCTCTTCTAAAATATTTTTTGGAAGGCATACACTTTTTATTTTCATCACGTTATTCTAAAGTAGGCTGCTTTTGAATAATTATAAACTTTTTTAAGGAAGATCAAGTCAACTTTCAGTGCTTTTTTTCATATCTAATTATGTGTAGGCAAGACTAATAGCAATAGCAAACAATTTTCTCTTTTTAATTTGATTCAATTTGATACCTCACCAGAAGTATCGAGTAAAAAGTGCTGGTATCGAATAAAGCTTCGATACTATTTCTGCGTGGTAAACGTTCTCTTGCGTTTCGATATATTTATATTGTTCGGCTTCAACGTTTGTTTTGGTTGAGATTACTGGTTTATATTTCTTTTTAAGGAATGGGTTTAATTTGAGATTTAACAACTTAACAATAAACCTAAGAAGTTTTTTTTCTCAAGTGCTGTTTTGGTAATACAGGAGTACATCATAAATGGTTGCCGGCTGCTTAAGGATGTAACAGTTGATTTTTTCCCATCTATTACTTACTATTCTAGTATTTTAACCATAAAATAATAAAACAACAAAATAAAACAAAAGCCATGGGCAACGATAGGGTGAATGCAAGGAGACGAAGTAGGAGTCGTGAGAGGGACAGAAGAGAAAGGAAGAGATCACGAAGTCGTTCGCGAAGATCAAGAAGTAAAAGTCGAGAGAAGGATAGAGACCGGGATAGATTTAAAAGAGCAAATAAGGATGATGGGAAGTCAAACCAGTAAGTTGTTAATCTTTTCACACTTGTGATTACATTTTATTTCTGTTTGCATAATATTTGAAATCGAGTAATTGTTTTTTGTGTTACACCAAACAGTTAGTTGTTCTGTAACTTGGCATAGCTGAGCCTCTAGTGATGCCAGTATTTTTGCGCCACTGCTCTATGCTGACGAATGCAGTGCTTCTCACTCAATTGGTTATCATTTTCCTTAAAGATCTCCATTGCCATTTTCATTGAAATTTTTGTCAGTTTACCTCAATCTAGAACGGAAAAATAAACTGAACAATTTACTAAACTGTGGCTCAGCTTTAGTCTAGTTTTTCTATTTGTTTTTTTAGTTGCATCAGTTTTCATTATTTTTATTGTTGTGTGAGTGTGTGGTTTGGCAAAAAATTAATTATAAACCAATGAGTGGCTGGATAGGAGCACATCTGTTGATGTAAACTAGCTTTGGATAATCAGTAAAGCTATTAAAAAGCCGAAAATAAATGAGATCCTTAAGTCCAAGCTAAATACTGGACATTTCACTGAATAGAAGTGGTCAATTTTCTGACATAATGCCATATGTGATAAACTGACAGATAAATTGTATTTAGGTCTAGAGAGAAATATGTTACTTAAGGAGAAAATAACGTACAAGTGATTGGTTCTAGGAAAAGTAATATGTAAGGGAATTTGGCTCCTGCCTCATCTGATTAGATTAGATTGAAAAGGAGACTAACTCTTTACACCCAATGTACCGCAACCAGTATGTGTCTATTAGCTTTCTACCAATCTCAAAACTTTTTCAAGAATTCTCGTATGTACCCTTTTCTTTAGAAAAGGCCTGGGTTTTTCCTCTTTCAGTTGTAGGAATCAACCTGCATTATACTTTGTACCAACAGAGAACATGCTCCGCTGTCTTTTTCTTCCTGGAAATATTTGCTCAAGCTTGTTTCTTCCGAGTCTATTTATATTTCTCCAGAGTCTGCATTGTCCAGTCAGCACTCAAACTACTATTCTAGTTCTAGTCCTAACATGCTAGTATTTCGTTTGTTAGTTCCTGCTATGGTCATTTGATGAATTTTTTCGCAGGCCTTTGTGCTGGACTAAATTTACATTGTTTGGATTTATTTGTAAACCATTGTCTGATGGATCCACATTTTTTGGCAGTTTGGTATGCCACAAAAGTGTTCCGGGCCAATAGGACTCATCTAACTTTCCCTTGTCCAGCCTCATTTGATTTGATAATTTTATTAGATTTTTTGTATTTTAATAAACTCTTTGTCTTCTGTGGTCAATGAAAATTAATTAAACTAATCATGCTTAGTGAGGACATGACGATATAGTCTTGGGGCATTTGTGGGATAGCAGATGTTTAACTTTTACAATGTTTGACTCATGTAACAACGTAATATATGTCCCGATCGTAATGTGTACTTTGAAATTGGCATTGTGGATTGCATTTATATATTATTTGTTTAAATGTGTGGTGATTACACAGAAAACTGACACTTTGAGTGAGTAGAAATACTTTGATTGAATATTTAAAAAAAATTTTTTTGCATTGTAAAAATTACCTTTTTTCCACATCCTACATGTATTTGTTAAATATAAACAATGTTTGTAAAAATGTTTGTAAATCCCAGGCCCTGAAGATGATCTCAATAAAGAAAATGTTTTTCTGAAACCTACGTCATGCCAGACCGCATCTCACGATTTCCATTTATTCATTCACGAATTATTTGTTTATTCATATTTTTTTTAAACAAAATTGAGCATGCATTTTTTACTGGCAATGTATTTAAATATTTTTAAACTTTCTAGAAACCATAACAAGATTGACTCTAAGGCAGATTTAAAAAAACAGGAAGAAAACAAGAATGAAGTTCCCACACAAAAAAAAGAGCCATTATCTTTAGAAGAACTCTTGGCGAAGAAGAAAGCCGAAGAAGAAGCAAAAAGCAAGGTTTGCATGTTGTTAAATTTTAAAACTAGATTTTACTTCCATTATTACACTTACAAGCGTTATATTTTATTAAATTAATTCCCAGTAGTAATGTTAAGTCCACAGTGTGACAGACAGTGCATTTCTAATTATGAATATTTAGCTAAAACGGAACCAAGTATTCTGTGGTAGTTATTAAATTATAATAGTAGTTAATAAATCAGCTACCATAGAATACCTGGTTTCTTTGTACCTAAATATTCATCATTAGAAAAGCACATTAAATTAATATGTAAATAGAGAATGTAATATTTAAAGCGTGGGAGTGTGTGATTATGAATTTTTTTACTTTTTCTAGCCTAAATTTCTTACAAAAGAGGAACGTGCGGCTGAGGCAATAAGGAAAAGACAGTTGGAGGTAGAGTTGCAAAGGAAACAATTGGAAGAACAAAAGAAAAAATTTGAGTCTTTCCGAGTGCCAGATGAAAATAGGAGAGAACATGATAATAGGTATTCACTAATTTATCACACACTAATTAATTAAATTCAATTAAATGAGGATATGTCTATTTAAAATTTATAATAAAATGATCCCACATTAATCATATTGATTGACCTTAATGCTTTAAAGCTTTGTCAAATTATTGTAGATCAGCGCTAATGATATATGTTTTATTTATTAGTCTTTTTTTTTTATATATGGGAAGCCTCTTTTTTCCTAAAAACATTAGGTGTCTTTACGTCTGGTATACTAAGACATTTTAAAAAATTACATTAATTTTAAATTTATATAAATTGCAGAAGAGAACGACAGCCAAGAGGGTCTCAACCCGAGATTAGGTCCAACGAGGACAAAGAGTTGATAAAAGACAAGGAAAAAGAAGGTGAAGCCATCAAAGAGAGATATTTAGGTCTAATTAAAAAGAAGAGGAGGGTCAGAAGATTAAATGATAGAAAATTTGTATTTGATTGGGATGCCTCAGAAGACACATCTGTAGATTACAATCCACTGTACAAAGAAAGACATCAGGTATACAAATTTAATTTTAAAATTTTATTTACAAAATTTAATTGATGGATGGTAAATTATTTTTTTAAATAACTAATTGTTTATGTAAAGGTATATAAAAAATAATCATAATTCAGTTTTAATTAATGGATTGAGAAATTTACTCTGCCAATCATATTGCACTTTTTTACTCCCTTTTTTCATACATTTTTAACATAATAGTAATTGCCCTACTTTATTGAAAGATGGAAAAAAAATATTTTTATGACAAATTATGGTTTTTTAAAGGCTGAAAATTTATGGAAAATGTTGCATTTGTTATTAATGCAAGATATATTGTTTTAGGTACAATTTTTTGGCAGGGGAAATGTTGCTGGAATAGACATTAAAGCTCAAAAGAGAGATCAATCGAAATTTTATGGCGATCTTCTAGAAAAGAGAAGAACGGAAGCTGAAAAAGAACAAGAGAAGTATGACTTTTTCTTATTTTATCAAGTTGAAATTTATTATTAAAATATGTTATCTGATGAATCTGGTAAAGAAAAATTTATATGAAAAATTGAGAAATCAGCAATAAAAAAAATCCAACGTTAGGTAGAAAGTTAAAAATAAATAGATTTCATTACAAAATTTGCATTGCTTCATCCTTGTGTAAACTTTCCTTTTTCGAAAAGAAAAAAAAATTGACGAATCAAAATATATATTCACAAAATATCTATTTATTTAACTAGAACTTGGATAATAAATCTATAGTTTGTTCAGATCCAATATTGGTCTGCCTATATTTGTTTTGTCATAATTTCAACATGTTAATTTATAATAAAATTACTAAACTAGTGAACTAATTACACTAAAATTTGGGTTTTAATCTTATTTAAAAAATTTAAGGGTACGTTTGAAAAAGGTTAAAAAGAAGGAAGACAAACAAAAGTGGGATGACCGACACTGGTCAGAAAAGGATCTGCCTGAAATGACTGAAAGGGACTGGCGAATATTTCGAGAGGATTACAATATCACTATTAAAGGCAAGTGACATTATATTATTATGTTAAGCCAGAACAATTGATGACATTTAATTTATTCTACAGGAGGAAGAATCCCAGATCCAATTAGAAGTTGGAAAGAGGTCAATTTCCCACCAGAAATCATGGAGATTATTGATAAAGTTGGTTATAAAGATGCTACACCAATTCAAAGACAGGCTATTCCAATTGGTTTACAAGTAAGACTTAAAAAAACATTTATATCCACTTTTTTCCTACAGTGTTTCTTTTGAAAAGTTTTTCCTATTCTTTTTACATTTTCTACTAATAATATATATATATATAGGCTCTATAGCTGAACTAATTTTAATCAAAAGATAAGTTCTCAGTATTTTTGCGTGTTGGAGGTAGCTTGCATAGGTTTCGAATTTGAGGGCAAAATTGTAGTATTGTCTGCATGGTGGTGATGATGGTATGCAAAGTAGGTCAGCAGTATAAACAATATAAAGGATGGGACCAAGAATGCTCCCTTGTGGTACACCAGTTTGTATCTGTCTAATTTTTGAGAACTGTTGCCCCACCTCACTCTCAAGCAGCTGGTTAGAAAGGATTTGCTACATCTAGGCATTCACCTTTATTCTCTTGAGTAGAAACCTTGTTGGATTTTGGAATGATAAGGATGGAAGCTGAATTAGAAGGAATAATTTCATGATTGTCTAGAATGGGTATGAAGCATTTTAAAAGAAGTTTTTTGTGAATTTTGGACAATGAAGGAAGAATACTGATGGGTCTGTAAGCAGATACGTGGTTGAGAGGTTTGTGAGCTTTAGGAAAGAGAATAACGACGGAATATTTCCATAAGAGAGGAAAGTGAATGGTAGGATGGCATTATATATTGTGGTTAAGAAAAGTACGGACTTTTGTTTGAGATTTTGAAGAATGGTGGAGGTAATTAGATTATGCCCAGGGGATTTTTTACTTCTGGGATCAAAAGATAATTTTTTGCCATTCTTTTGTGCTATAGTCCCAACGTCAACTGTGATTTCACTTACCTTTTCTCCATCATGGTATAGATATTAACTAGTCTTACCTTCTCTTTCCCTCCTTTTTTCTTTTCAACCCTCATCCATCCACTCTAAAACCCTGTAATTTATGAGAATTGCTGCAATAATGATTACATGTATATTATTTGTTTTCAGAATCGTGATATTATTGGAGTTGCTGAAACAGGTTCAGGAAAAACATTGGCATTCCTCATTCCTCTATTAATGTGGATCCAATCGCTGCCTAAGATTGAACGATTAGAAGACGCTGACCAAGGACCATACGCCATAATTTTAGCGCCTACACGTGAATTGGCACAACAAATAGAAGAAGAAACAAACAAATTTGGTACTCCTCTTGGTATCAGGACCGTTGTTGTAGTTGGTGGACTTTCCAGAGAGGAGCAAGGATTTAGATTACGTTTGGGTTGTGAAGTATGTGCATTTGTAATTTTTCTATTGATAAGATTTAATATATATTACCTTTGGTTTTAGATTGTAATAGCGACACCTGGTAGATTAATTGATGTGTTGGAAAATCGTTATTTGGTGCTGAATCAGTGTACATATATCGTTCTTGATGAAGCAGATAGGATGATTGATATGGGTTTTGAACCAGGTAAAAATAATTTAATTTATTAATGCTAATATTATGTGAAAGATAGAAAAATATGCATTGTTCAAATATATCCCAAAACTAATCTTGATTCAAATTAATTTTAGATGTACAGAAAATATTGGATTATATGCCAGTGTCAAATTTGAAACCAGATAATGATGACGCTGAAGATGAAACAAAACTTTTGGCAAATTATTACACTAAAAAAAAATACCGTCAAGTAAGTCTCCCAATACAAAATTATTCTATGAGTATGCTTTTTACACAGTGTAAATATTTTATATTCAGACTGTCATGTTCACCGCAACAATGCCTGCCGCGGTTGAAAGGTTGGCACGTACTTATTTGAGGAGACCTGCTGTTGTCTACATTGGTTCAGCTGGTAAACCAACAGAAAGAACGGAACAAATCGTTTACATGATGACGGAACAAGATAAGAGAAAGAAACTAATGGAATTGTTGAACAGAGGCGTTGAACCACCTGTTATTATTTTTGTAAACCAAAAGAAGGGAGCGGATGTATTAGCTAAAGGGCTAGAAAAACTTGGAGTAAATATTGTTTATTATTTTATCAAAAATGCTATCTACAGATTTAATTTATTTTATAAATTTTTTGTTTAGTACAACGCTTGCACACTTCATGGAGGCAAAGGACAAGAACAGAGAGAATATGCTTTGTCCAGCTTGAAGTCTGGAACTAAAGATATCCTTGTAGCTACTGACGTTGCAGGAAGAGGAATTGACATCAAGGATGTATCTATGGTTATTAACTATGATATGGCAAAAACTATCGAAGGTGAGCTAATTGCTTTTTCAGAACCAATTTTTTTTTTTTTTTTTTTGCAAGTTTATATCACATTTATTGTGTGCAAGCGCATAATTATTATTAATTATTAGAGAGATAATATAAATATAATCATTTAGTCAGTCATAAAAATCGATTAAATATGGTATTTTACATGATATATCCACGCATTAAAGAAGTATATTAATATGTTTTTAATACTTTTAGTATAAACTAATTCTTTTGTTTTAGACTATACTCACAGAATTGGTAGAACTGGTCGAGCTGGAAAGACTGGAGTGGCTGTCACATTCCTTACGAAAGATGATTCCGCACTATTTTACGATTTGAAACAAATAATAATCTCCTCCCCAGTTTCCAGTTGCCCACCTGAACTTTTAAACCATCCAGAAGCTCAACACAAGCCGGGAACGGTGGTAGTTGCGAAAAAAAGGAGAGAAGAAAAAATATTTGCTTAATCCCCCCCCCATTATGTGTGGATTTATTATGTTTATTTGAAAGAAAATAAAACGCAAGTTTTATAACTATTTCATCCTGTGTGTTCTTTCAAGCAATATAGCCTATATCGATATTATATTTAAACTATAATTCAAAATATGTACATACATCTCTAAAGTATATTGATTGGCCACAACCAATCTCTTAAGCTATAAGATTTTAATCAAATTTAATGATGATTTTAACGTTTAAAAATTATTTTGAAGAATAATTAACAGGCCTTTTAACGTATATTTCATACAAAAATTAGTTATTAACAATAATTAATAATTAATATTAAACCAAGAGAGCTCAACATTTTTGCATAATAGCACATTCTAGAATCTAGAACATTAGTTGAGTGCAGGGGTGTTGCAGCAGCGCTAGGGCGCTACAAACAACTTTGCTGTCTTTATGAATTTTATATCATAAAATATTGAGAGTGGAGAAAGTAATTCATCAACCGAATCCTACTCCAAACTCACATTCCTTACTAGGAAGAAATCCGCCAGGCCATTTGTGCTCAAAGGGTTGTTGATAGGTAGTCCCAGGATGAAAGGTGTTGGACTTTGAGGTTGGAATGAGGGCCCAGGGGTTTATTGCGCTTCCGAGGACAAATAAGATACAAAACGGGCAATGATTTTGAACTGGAGTGACTGGATTCTTTGGAGGTTGGGACGCTTGGTTGAACCCTACAGTTCAATTCTGTTTATCTAATTTGGCTAATTAGAATTTCAATCTGTTGACAATTATACTTCTGAGTAGCATATATCATCGCTCTTTCATTTTTTTTTGGGGGGGGGACAAGATTAGAGGAGAGGTGATATAATACAGCAAATGGTTATTTGCTGAATCTCATCCATTTCTCAAACCATTCTTCTGAAGAGGAAAGTTGGTACTATTAGTTTCAGAAGGCCACTACTGGTCTGGCTTTATTGAAACTGTTTTTGTGAGAGTACTGTATTGGAATGCCTGCAGTGTACACTGAAAAGAGAGTGAGACCAAGGATGTTGCCTTTGGTAGTTCGGCAGTATAGTAGTTAGGGAAGAAGGATGTTCTGATTTGTAATTGAAAGTACATACTTATCAGACCAATAGGGTTTTAGGAAGGGGGATTAAGTGATTGAAGGATGGCCTTGAATTTCTAGAGCTGGCCCGGGTGCCAATAGATTGAAAGTTCGCCTCATGTTGATGATAATGATGTCTACCACCTTGTAGCACTGTTGAATGGTAGAGGGATGTCTGAATCAAAATGATGGGATGTAATGGCATTGGAGCTTTTAAGGATGGGATATAAGTATTTCAGCGTTTTTTGTTTTTTTTTAATTGTGCAATAATGCAACAACCTGATAGGATTATATGATGTAGGGAGATGCTAAGGTTTTCAAGGTTCGGGAATGGTTTTTAAGATTGATAATTTCCATTGGATTTAAAAGTAGCAGTTCTAAGAACTGAGTTTTAGGAAGATTTTGAAGGATGTGACAGGATGAAGTGACTGATTAGGAATTTGATCTCTGATTGAGTGAAGGGTTCATGGGGAGGGAGGGCACTGTATACTAGTAAAATTTTATTCCATTATGAAATATTTATTATGAAAAAATTCCAAAAAAAAAAAATATTTTAACTAAATGATCATTTTTTAAAACTAATTTACAAACTTTTAATAAGGCAAAAAGAGGGAAAATTAAAAAGGTTGTAGGTTGTGTGTTCAAGTGGATCAAAGTCATGGTTGCTCAAGTGGTTAGAGCAGCGGTGTATTTTGCCGAAAGCCGTGGGTTCGAATCCCGCTCATGACACTAACTTTTTCAATTCAACCAAGACTTTAAATAAAAAGTATAATTAATTGAATTAATTTTTAAATTTTACCTATCCTCTCTGGTGTGATTGCATCTGTCTGGATTCAGCTTCTCGCCATTTTCAATGCTAAGCCTGTAGGTTTAAAAGCTTAAAAATTTGTAAAATTGATAAAATAACATACAGTATAACAAATGAATACAAAAAGTACCAAAAAACTATTAATGATCAAGAGCCAAAAAGAAAATCAAACCATCTTTGGTTGTAGAATAAGGTGTCAAGATTGATGACAAAATATTGTTAAAATTATATAATATATATTTATAAACAAATAATTCTTTTCATACAATAAATAATTTTTACATAACATTTATTGAAAACTTAAACAATTTTGTTGTTGTCTAATAGTGATCACACAGTGGTGGTACAGATTTGTCACCCTTGCACTTAAAGTATAATAAAGTTTAAAAAATAAATTTATTTTATTTAAAATAAAAACAAACATTTTTAAAAAATGAGTTCACAGTATTGCTGTTCATTTATGAACACCTCCATCAACATTATCATTTGAAATTTTTCTAGCCTGTTGCTGTTGCCCAAGCAGAGACGCGGATGACACTAATATATAAGCTTGTTCTGATGTAGGGCACCCTATTTGCGATTGCTCCTCCTTCGTGTAACCACATGTAGACAACAAATGTTGCATCCTTGCAAAATTCCCTAGCACGTTGTTCTGAAATTATAAATAATACATGAATCCATTTAAAACAATAATCATTAATGTTGAATCGCGTAATAATTACTTTGATAGGACGGTACAGGATGAACTCGGTGTCTCTATTTGCTAAATACAGTTGCATCGTTGACTGTAACCCTGGGAGCTTAGATTTGATGTTTTTTATTGTGCTCTGGATCAGCATAGATAAAACTTGAGGAGACGCCCATTTGGTGTTTTTCAACAGAACTTCTTTATTATCCCAGTTCTCAGCCTTAGAAAAATTTAACGATGTTATTTAAGCATTATATCAAACGGAATATAATGTCTCATCTGTTATTTCTTGAAATTTGGGCAGGTATGATTTAAGACAAATTATAACCTCGTTTGTCTTAAATTTCTTATAGATTTTACATAACTTTACCTTTTCTAATACGCTGATGAAATTTGGCATTAAATGGTGTGTAGCGTGCAAAATAAAAGATTCACATGAGCTTTTTAAGCCTCGGTCTACATCTTTTCTGGAATCCAACCATTGTTCCCTTACTTCTGGAGAACCCTCTAGGAGAAATTCTAATAACGAATTATTAGAACTTAGTGAAAAAAGCCTCGTTCTTTTGTTTATAAGTTGAGCAGCTAAAAATAAAAACCAAAAACTTTTTATTTCTTTAAAAGCACAATTTCTAATCAGTATGAAAAAATCTACAGAATACATAATAAGTAAATAATTAAGATTATTAAGTTACCTGCGGTTTTTGTTTTAGAAAAGTCGAGCGCCATTTCTTTTACAGTAAAATCAACTTGGAATGGTGCAATCTGTTCTCTTAAAATGAGTAGATGCTTTATTTGAAACATTTCACCATCTAAATGCGACTAAAATAGGACACCTTTTTAGTAAACAAAACATCTACATAAGAAATTTTAAAAAATTCTTCAAACCTTGTTAAGAGAAATTTGTTGGCTAGCATCTTTTATACTTTTCATGCACAGCGACAAGGCTTCTTGAGAGATACCCTGAAAAGTCGGCTTTTCAACACACCGATAAAGTCGACTGAGACAAAGCAACGTTCTCCTTACTGGTGGGTACCACATCCCGTGTAAATCCGCCGGACTGCCTTTGTATTATTAATGATTACAATATTGCGATACATTTTATTATTTTTCTAAATACCACTTAATGTTGAGAGGGGATTGTTCAATCTCGTCTCTTGTGATGTAGATGAGCTCCCAGAGGTAAGAGATGATTTTGATTCAGATCTGCTTAATGATAATTCCTGTTCGTGTAATGAGTTAGCAATGCTCTAAAAACAGTGAATATGAATTTTTTAAACTTATATCATACAAACAAGTCTGAGACACCAACCCAGTGAGTATATACAGACCATAAATAATGACTAGTAATGTCTAAATTATAGGTTTATCACAAAGAGAAATCTCACAATATACAATGAACCTTCCCCCCCCCCAAAAAAAAACCAAGAAAGAAGAGTTTGTCCATTATTGAGGGGTGCCCATTCTGCAATAGATTTTTTTTTAATCAAGAAAAATGTGTACAACTTAGGACAATAAACAATTATAGTGTTTTTTAAACTTGGTTAAAGAAATTTCATCTTCAAGATGATTCTTAACTTGTTCACTATGGCAATTAATTTTTCGTCTATTCTTTATAAAATTCAAGCATTCAAAATAGCTTTTAATTTTACGTAAGTCTTATGAAGTGTGGTAATAAAAAATACAATTCGGACACGAGAGCCAAGATGTGCCCATTTTGCCAATAACAGACCCAACAAAAAGGGAGGCAATCCTAATTTTCACCAGTCGAACATGTTAGAACTGAGGGGCAAGAATTTTTGATTTCTCCGCAAAGGAGAAACTTTAAAAAAGAAACAGAACATATAAAGGCAAAGCCGTTTCCAGAAAAAAAAAAAAAAGAAATAAGCCTTAAAATGCCTAAACGCTTTTATTCTCCGTTAAAGAGAAGCTTTAGATAAATGTACCTATGTTATCCCCAAAAATGGACTAACAAAACACATTAAATGGACACAGAACAGATATGTGATTAGGAACGGAACTTCCGCCAGAAAAAGTTTCCTAACAGCTGTGACAAAATACAAAATTTATAATAACAAAACAGTTTTTAATGATCGTAACAAATATGTTTTCAGTTGCACATTTAATATATGTATTTTTGATGTTTAGGTCTGTTCTAGAGGGTGACGACAGTGTTCACAACTGGGGAACCAATATAAAGAGGTTTATAATGTATATAAATCCAATCTTTTTTTGCTGGGGAATGCAAAAATTGTCTGTTAAGAAAAGTGGTCACTATAGAGGAGTGCCTGTTAAAAGGAGGAGTTTCACATTCACTGTTTGATAATTTTTCTGAGACCATTGTCTTTTTAGATGATTTCCAAGAGATTTCCCATTCTTGTTTTGGAAGTTTATATATGAAACTTGGAACAAAAGATTTCTTGACTCTTAAGTTATATGTTATAAAAGTTGGACAACCACCAATTTATTCGGATTACCACAGTTTTTCATTACACGTGTAAAAGTAAAAGTGATTTCTGTCAGGAGTACTTAACGCACTACCAACTGGTTATCACAGATGAGGGGTTAAACCACTTTACAATACTTTTTATGTAGTATTCTTAATTAAAATGGGCTATGCCGGGATTTAAAACAAATACTGCTAGCATAACAAATAAGTCGGATGTCCAGGCCACTTGCCCACCATGATTCATATTTAATTATTATTACAAAGATAAATTATCTATCATAAGAGTTTTGCGGCTGAATTACAAAAGTAAAGATGTTCTTTCAATGTCTTAAAACTTCAGACGAAATTGTTAATGTTGTAGTTTTAGAATATAAGAGTATTACTTTTAAAGTTTCAATAATCTGCAAGCTACAAAAATGGCATGATTACAATTAGAATAAATTGAACAATTTTCACATTATGCAAAGAAGAGAGCTTTTAAAGCTGTCAAGGTCCTCTATGATTACATAAAATTCAGGCTTATGCAATTGACTAAATCAAGCAATTTTCCTTCTCTGTCACTATTATTCAATTTTGAGTTGGTGTTTATTTCTCACTGAACTTCAGAGAACTTTTTTAAAAAGCATCTTTATTATTTTTTTTGGAAGGCGTTTTCAAGCACCTCTGACCTCATCATCAGCCAATCTGGCTTTGTTATCCTATCAATCTTCATAAGCTCAAAGGAACTTCAAAAAGGACTACCCAAAGGAAAAACAAAGAATGCTAAAATGATACTGTAAAGTCCAATGAGAAATATTTCGTAATAAAATTTATTTTAGAGTTTATGGCTATGCTTGAAATGAGTATACATATTTTTTTACCTGCATCATATGTAATTTTTCCGGATATGCCAGGTCACCTGGCGATGGTTTGTATTCGGCAACGTCTGTCCTAAGGTACATGTGAGCTCTAAAAACAAGCCTTTCTTGAACGTCTTGAAGAAGCTGTTCTGCAATATTCCCAAAAGCTTTCAAAGCCTCTTCGTTAGCGTTAACTTGTTCCTGGATCATTTCCAAATGTAAAATTGAACAGAGCTCAGCCAATGACTCCAAATGTTTCATGTGAATAACCAAAGGCCTCGTTTTATCATAAAGACAAACACACAAACTCTCTAAGTATGTTCTAAAAAAATTTGTATGTTTAATTCTTACATCAGTATAATTTGCAAATCAATATTGTTAAAATAAAAAATAAATAAAACTTACGTAAATATGTCTGTTTGTTTAGAGAAAAATTGCTGATAAAGTTGATATTCATCAAGCGACACGTGTATGAGAAAAGCACAAACTGATCTCATTAAGGAACACAAGTCAACTACTCCTCCTTTCATTGTATTTGATGCTACAAGTTCGTCTATTGTTTTTAAGACGCTAGGGCTTATTAATTCTTGCCGTTCGCTAACATAAGCTTCATGACATTGAGATAATGTTGTTTCATACCTAGAATCATGATTATTATTTTTTAAATAAATTAAAAAATACTTATTAAATAAATACTAACAAATTTGAATGAGAAACTCGTTCCTCAAGGAGAGCGATTAAAGGTCTTAGATTAGTCTTTGCTACTTGAAATTTAGCATAATGGCTTGCACTACTTGCAGATGCATGCTGGGCTGCCAATTTAAGACCAGAAATAATAGAATCGCGTATTAGGCCAAGCAATCTCCTTAAACATTGCTCATAACGTGACAAATAACTGTAACTCTCTTTATAAGTCATCTAAAAAGAAGATCACTGTGTTAATATTAAAATATCCACTTAAAATGAAAATAAAGAGCAATGTATGTTTTTTATGAGTTGAGCCTGGATTTATATGTAATAAAAATCCTCAAATATGCCATATCATTTGAACCAACAATTAAAAATATGCAGGATGAATGTCATAGACATTACCTGATTAATAATTTAACTTTTTTTAAACCTATACATATTTTTGTTTAGTCTAGTACATATTCATTTTTAAAGGAGATAGAACAGAAAATTTTTGCAACATAAAAAATTATATATATAATAATATATTAAATAATTAAGCTTAATTAACTTCATGATATGAATTCAAGACAATAATAAAAAAAAAAAATTTGCATGTACTTCAAAAAACTTTTCAACGTCAACAGAGCAACTGGATCATGATGCCCTGTATATCTGAATTGTTTCCATTTAAGATTCATTAATTAATGAAATCTTGCATTTTTTCAAGGATTTTTTTTTTAAAATTTGTTTTGTAATATCGTAAGCATTTCTTTTGTAAAATCCTGCATCACTGTGGATTTAATTAATTTCTGTTTTGTGTTGAAAGGAAAAATTTAGACAGCTATTTTAGAAGAAGTTCCCACTTTTTAACGTTTACTAGGTTGAAAATATACATCAGCAAAAAATATTTTTCACATTTCCACAACCCGACTACTTCAGAAGAATTAATTTTTTAGGAAAGGCAAACAATTGCACCATGCATTTTCATTTCAAGAGAATTCTATTGTGTCAGTTCTTTTAAATTGTGTTCCTGAAAGTTAACTGAACACCGAATCAAATTTTAAGCTCTTGTATATTTCTTTTTGTGGTCTTAGTTGCCTGGTTTATTTTTATTTTTCTAACTAATCAACAATATTTTCAGATTTGTAAAATTTTTCAAATAAGCAAAAATATTCAGAATAAAATTTGAACCACTAGAGGTATATTTCTGCTAAATATCTGATCACCATGGTTGTAAATGTTAGCAAAAAGAATATGCAATTGAATACAAATCCGGGCTCTAATTATGAGACAGTACATCATAAAAATAATATATTTGTTTACGTGTGATTTGTGATACTGGATATGATCATTTATTTCATCAAGAATTGACCTGAGGCTTGAATGGTTTTGTATGATCAGCATAGTATTGTCCAAATATTTAACAATCCTCTCCAGCGATTTGAAATGGTTCAGTCTTGCTTTAACTACATCTCTCACTTCCGTTAATTTCATCTGTAAAAAGAAGAGGGATTAGTAAAAGGTCTAATTAAAAACAAAACAACAAAAATCATACTTGATCTGATATGAGTTCTTCGCTGACCTGATGAAGTGAGTTTGTTTTATTAGATACTAATTCATACTCAACTCCTAATTGTTTCAAATGGTCTAAACACTCATCAACCTATAAAAATGACCAAACTTTTATTAATATCACATGTAACGCTAATTTCCACATTCATATATATGACTGACTGACAAGCAAGCAAGCAAGTAAGATTTTAAATAGCTAATTATTTTTCTATATACAATTTCAATTATTGTCTATATTGATTTCCGGTAGGTTTTTCTATTTTTTAAATTATTTGAAGTGCAACAATACCTGAGAAAGTAATAATGAACATTCTCCTTTTTCTTCCAAAAGGTATTGTACATACTCTTTAAAGTTATCGTCTTCTTTTTCATACCATTCATCCTCCTTTTTCATGTACCACTTTATGAACTGTATTAAAAAATAATACAAATTACATTAAAAATAAGATACTAAAACAACAAAAAAAAACAAAAAAAAACATGAATAGCTACCTCACGGATATTATTAACCATATGAGGATCAGTTTTTTCTTTCCTAATACTATTTTTACACTCCATGTCTTCTTCAACCTTTGCCTGTTTATTCTAACAAAAAGTTATTTAGTTAATAAGCATATTGATATTGATATTTCAGATTCAGATTTTGAATATCCTCTGGGATCTGTGGGATGAGGAACCATGATGAACCTCTTACCAAATAATGCACAAAAACATCACTGAAGATGGCAAGAAGCTGAAACGACTCTGACAACAAAACAACAGACCATAATGATCAGAAACAACCAAACAACAGTATCATTTTGCTCGACAGACTCATTTCAGCATTTTGCCACTTTCAGTGGAGGATTCAGAATACCCCACAACAATGCAGATCAATAGAACTGAAAACATGACATCTTCAATATTTACCTGTATGTAGTTAATAAACATATTTATGTGGTTAGGTTCTGATCATTCTGCCCAGCTTATTATCATTTTGAATTGTGATTCAATTGGTACGGGACCAAATAACACATAAACCCCACCACTGATGATGGCAAGAAGCTGATATGAATGACAGATCAAAATGATCTGGAACAACTAAATCACATCATTGTTTTGTCTGTCACTTGTTTCAGCATTTTGCCATTTTCAGTGGTGGATTTGGTGAGTGCCACCGCAACAATGCACACCAATAAGATCAATGGACAAAATACAGTACTTCCACCCTGAAGACCTCAAGAAGAAATCCCATAAGTGGACATAAATTGTGACAGTAACTTTTATTTGGTTCATTGACAAGGAATGGAACCTATTATTGAAAAAAATTGCCTTTCTTGACAATGATCAATTTTGTTTTGATGTTTGTCCAATATGGTATCACTTGGACTGAAAACATTGCCGAAAGAATGTTTTTCAGGGAAATTTTACTTATCATAAAGCACAGAGATTTTACTGATCTCAACTTGTAACACTGTTTAAAATTTATTATAAACAGTTTTAAAATATTTAACAACTGCAATATACCATGCACTTACATGGGTTAACAGTCCTACTTGTTTAATTTCTTGAGTCATATCCAATATTAAATCTTTTTGTTGTACACTTAAAGGTGCCAGAGGTCTGACGGTATTCTCCCAATCGGCGATCATATTATTGACCAAATCCATATTTATGTTGTTAAAACTAAACCGATAACGACAAGTCTGGAGGTAACGTGTGTACCATGTCTAATTTTACACAGATATCGATACTGGTATTACGCCATTCGATACTGGTACTTTTTATTACGCGATGTTCCGGTGAAGTAACGAAGTGCAGGTCTGGGAGAAGATATGAAATACATTAAAATATTATAGAAAAGGCAATTTTCAATTCTAACAAGAGAAATGACGTGGGATCACCGATTTTAATTAAACATTTTTGTTGTGATACTAGTTGGGTAAATATTAGACACGTGTCCGAGCGTTCTCGCCAGGGCTCTAACAGCTAAGAAAAGACAATTTAATAAATTTAAAATTTTTTCTTAAACATGATTTCCGATTTTTTAAAAATGTTTTTCATATAAATTATTTAACTTGCACTTTTGTACGTGTATGTGTATATAAACACTATATTATTTCTAATTAAAAACTTTATTGAATATAATTAAACTAAGTATGTAAAATACTTTTTTTTTACTTACTTAATCAACATATTTTTATGTATTTATTTTCTCATATTATTTTTATAATATTTTAAAATATTTTATATTAATTTACAATGACAATTTAAAAAAATTACATTAACAATGATAAATGTGATCTTTTTTTAGAACTATTTATATGAAACATTCTTTTAAGCTGTTTTCTTACTTTACACGTTGTTTAATATTTAAGTATTTTTTCCTTTGTTTTCTTAGTTTTGCTTTTATATTGTTATATTTTATATGATATATATTTCTACAAGCTTATGATATATCAGTCGGTTTGTTATTTTACCTAATAGGAAAATAATAAGCTGAATCGTATGAGATCAAATACCTACATGAAAAGTTACAAAAACTTTTCCAGAAAAGTAGACCAAAGACTTTTTTAAATTAAAAAAAAAATCAGATTCATTTTAAGCACTGTTTAAAATCCTTAAATAAGAATTTGGGGCGTCAGTGGCCGCAAGGGCTTTCTGTCGTAGCTAAAACTTCGTACTTGAATACCCTCTTTAAAAAAAACTCTATGTACGTTGTTTCACTTTAAAATACATAACTCCTTTTTTGGCTGAACCGGCATTGGATTTCACTCTCGGGTTTGTTGAACTACCCAAACGCGTTTCGATATTTTGCCATCTTCAGTGAAGAATTCAGAAACTCAAAGACCAGGAGTGGAAAAGGACCACATAAGTAACCCAATGCCGGTTAGCATGAGTTCACTCACACTCCAATTCTCCAATTCCAAATTGATCGTTTATACAACCATTGGAAAGCGAACTTGCCTCTTTTTTCAGGCACAGTCAAAAAGTTCATACATTATGTCATTAAAAGTGAGAAGAGTTTGGATAAAATCAACAAAACCATTCCAAAAGTTTTATTTATATTGTATCTCTGATTCTAATTTATTTACGGAAACAAAGTTAACGCCATTACGTGAAGTGGTATAGTGTTGTTATATGGATCTAAACATCTGTAAAGTTTCCTGTGGATTGGTTGAGTTGTTTCAAAGTTACAATTTTTACAATTTGTGACTTTCGAAAAAAGTTAGTTATAAAAGTTTACGTTTAAAGTGTTTTTCTTGAATTCATCAGTATATTTTCATTTATCTCTATATCTAAAACAGTTCTGAGACTGACTGGCAGCAACACACATACAAAACCGCTGGATCTAAAGGGCTGAAATTTCGACAGTGCATTCCTATAAGGACATGGATAGCCGCTAAAAAAGGATTTTTGAAATTCTATTCCTAAGGAGATCATATGGACAATTTTTTTACCATGTATAGACCGAAGTGAACTGAAGAAGACAAGAATTTGAGAAATACCATACTAGCACTCTGCATCGCATTGGAAAGGTACATTAAAACAGTCCCGCGTGGACGAAGTCGTAAAAGCTAGTTACGAAATAAAATCTAACCGTTATTGACATAACTTTCTAAAAAGGAAAACTTTTTAAATTTTTCCACACTCACCCCATCCTTTATAATTTCTGTTATTGACATGGGCTGAAAGTAGCATAATCGTAACTTTGAATTAGGATAAAATACAGAGGGGCTATGAAATGACAACACCCATGAAAAACAAAACTGCCCCAGGCTAATCCAGCTCAAAAATGTCTACTTTTTGTAATAAAAATTCGTATTTAAGAGCTTTAAAGGGTGCTTAAAATAAATCAAATTTTTTTTCTTTTTGCCTAAGTACTTTATTGGATGTGACTTTTCGTTTTTGGAACTTCTCGTATAGGTACCTAATCTCATTTATTACAATTTTGTATGTTATTTTCTTCTCCTGGACAAAAACAAATCAAATGATATATAATAACATTGAAATATATGAACAACCAAAACTGCAACAAATAAAAAACCTATGTAAATCAATTACAACATTTTTTTCTCCTTCTAGGACCTAGTGGCAAGAACGCTCGTACACGTGTTTAATATCTTTCGATCTCGGCCATGTTCCTTAAAAAGTTTGATTCAAATCGGTGCTTTGCAAAGTCTTGTTTTCTCTGTTTTCTCCCTAATCAGAAACTGATTTTCTGTTGTCCATATCCATAAAAAGGAAGGTCACTGCATTCAACTTCGGATGATTGTAGATATTGGCAAAAGAGGTTTGAATTTATTTATAGGTATAAACCTATAAATAAATTCGAACATCTTTTTACATTTCTTCCTCCTCAACACTATAAAAAGAATAGTTTCATAACAGTTCTGTCAAGGCGTCGACTTGGCCTTATCCTGAGCAGTATCAGGATCGTCTTCATACCCTTGCGAAATTCTTTATATAGTGGTGTTCGGACTTCCCAATCTTTGAATTAATTAACTTTATGCAAGTATTTATGCAGAGTTCGAGCTAATTCTCCATACATATCTTTGATCTTCAGCGTCTTGATGGTCTGTAACCAAAGGGAAATTTTTATAACGCTAATAAATGTGCCAATAACTAATATCCTATATAAGTACACTGAAACTCATTAGCTGTAACACACTATCCTTATTTCCTCCCAATCATCAAAATTCGAGATCTTTCTTATATACCATGACCTTTTAATAGTTATTACTATTATACAGCAAACAGTTTAACAGAAGAATGAAAAAGTGAATAGAAATAAAATTAAACTAAGGATTATTGACATAGAAAGTTGCATTTTATCCGAACTTAAATTCCTTACTTTCCAACAAATCTGGCACCCCTGTGGTTTATCTTTAAATTTGTTATTAAGATTTAACCTAATATTACGTTCAATGACAATATATTTGGTACTTAAAATGCTAAGATAATGTAAGTTTTTGTAGAAATAAATTATAATTAAAGAGTGAAATAAGTGAATAAATTCACACGATTGAACAAACAAGAAAATTATAATTTTTGAATGTTATTATTTCCGTAGGTTTATATGTAAAAAAAAAGAAAATTTGAATGATACAATTACTCGATAATTTAAACTTCTTCGACGTTGTCTTCATCCTCGTCAAATTCGCCGGCTTCTTCTGCAGTTGCGTCTTGGTATTGCTGATATTCTGACACTAAGTCATTCATATTTGATTCAGCTTCTGTGAACTCCATTTCGTCCATTCCCTCTCCGGTGTACCAATGTAAGAAGGCCTTCCTCCGGAACATGGAAGTGAACTGTTCGGATACTCGTTTGAAAAGCTCTTGGATTGCGGTCGTATTTCCAATGAAGGTGGATGCCATTTTCAAACCTCGTGGCGGGATGTCGCAGACGGCCGTTTTGCAGTTATTGGGGATCCATTCGACGAAATAAGACGAATTCTTATTTTGGACGTTCAACATCTGCTCGTCCACTTCTTTCATGGACATTCTCCCTCTGAAGATAGCTGCTACTGTGAGGTACCGTCCGTGTCGAGGATCGCATGCTGCCATCATGTTTTTCGCATCGAACATCTGCTGGACCAGTTCTGGTACTGTAAGTGCTCGATACTGCTGCGAGCCTCGCGACGTCAAAGGAGCGAACCCGGGCATGAAAAAGTGCAATCTGGGAAAAGGGACCATGTTGACTGCCAGTTTCCTCAGATCTGAATTGAGTTGGCCAGGAAATCTTAGGCACGTAGTGACTCCGGACATTGTGGCAGAAACCAGATGGTTCAGGTCACCATAAGTTGGAGTCGTGAGTTTCAAAGTTCTGAAGCAAATATCGTATAATGCCTCGTTGTCTATACAAAAAGTTTCGTCAGTATTCTCGACTAGCTGATGGACGGAAAGTGTCGCGTTGTACGGTTCCACTACCGTATCGGACACTTTTGGCGATGGCACGATGCTGAACGTATTCATTATTCTGTCTGGATATTCTTCCCTAATCTTCGAGATTATTAACGTTCCCATTCCAGACCCAGTGCCCCCGCCTAAAGAATGTGTAAGTTGGAATCCCTGCAAGCAATCGCAACTTTCCGCTTCTTTTCTCACGACATCCAATACAGAATCCACTAATTCGGCGCCTTCGGTATAATGCCCTTTCGCCCAGTTGTTCCCAGCACCAGACTGCCCAAAGACAAAATTGTCTGGTCGGAAAATTTGACCGAAAGGACCTGATCTAGTCGAATCCATCGTACCGGGTTCGAGATCTACAAGTACGGCTCTTGGTACATACTTACCCCCAGTTGCTTCGTTATAATACACATTAATCCTCTCCAATTGTAAGTCGCTATCACCGTGATAGGTCCCCGTCGGATCAATTCCATGTTCGTCAGAAATCACCTCCCAAAATTTAGATCCGACTTGATTGCCACATTGGCCGGCTTGGATATGACATATTTCTCTCATTATGACACAACTTTGGAACTTTAAGATTCGAGTTGCATAAATCCAATTGTCTAACCGAAACCAACAAACTATATTTCGTTGTTATTTATGATTCGTATCATATGGTAATTAATTAACTAACATAATACAATTTTTTTCTATTTTTTGTTATTGTATGTTTTGTATTGTACTTTTTGCACATTTTTAAAGACACATTTTGTGGTTGTTTTAAATATTTTTTTAAAAGAATCATGTTTATTTCCCACGTTTTATGCAAAAATTATAAAATAATTTTTTTAAAGTTATATACGAAAATCCACTGTGTAATAGTGTATAATGTATAATGCATTACAGTAGCGTTATATCATCTTGATCGTCTGTTCAGATTTCTCGTCATCGTTAGTGGTGTGTTCTTTGGGTTTTTGTCAATAATGGCCTTTATAAGTTTGCAAAGTATATGCTATGTCTCAGAATTGGATCTTTCTTAATAATTTTGGGTCTGCCTATCCTCGCTTTTTGGCCTGTCAGATGCGTTTCAGCATTTTACTATCTTCATTGGTTGTCTGTGTGTCTCGTTTTCATTGATTTTATTAATTTTAATAACTAGTGCATATATCTTCTAAATAAACGAACATAAAAAATTAACTTGTATTCTTGGTCATTAATGATCATTTTTGTATTTATGCCTTGCTGTTTTAGTACAAACCCACCACTGATGATGGCTAGAAGTCGAACTTCCTGACAAATCAAGAAACCCTATAATAAGCAGAAATAATTAGAAATGATCAAATTATTGGTTTCCTGCAGATCTAAAGAAGAAATATCACAAGATCGTTATTAATGTGCTTCTCTTAAAGACACATTTACATTTTGATTGTTTAAATTATGCAAAAGAATGTACACGAAAATTAATAATTGTAATAGCTTCTTCATGCCTGTTTTAAATTAGTTCGGTCGTTTCAGATCATTTTGATCTACATGTCATCGCTTTTTATGTGTTAGACTCGTTAGATTTCCAATAATCTTAAATGAGGTGACTGCGTGTTTCGGTTCCTCGTCAGCCTCAGTAGTGTGTCTGTTTGTTATTTTTTCAAGGGTGTCCTTTTATAGGTTTTTAAAGGATATGAATGGTCGTCCACAATTATCCTGGTCTGCCTATCCGTGCGTTTTTGTCTGTTAGACGCGTTTCGGTTCCTCGTTATCCTCAGTGGCGTATCTGTGTAATTTTGTCGATTCAGGCCATTTATAAGTGGGTAAAGGATATGAATCGTCGTCTACGATCATTCTGGTCTGTCTATCCTCGCTTTTTGGTCCATCAGTTTCAATGTCATCTTCAGTGGTGTGTCTATATTGTAAGGATTATTAAAAATAAATAGAATTTGATATAAAGTAATTTAATTAAAGTCGCTAGAATACAAAACGCCGTTGTCCCAAACAACCACAACTGCGCAGTTCTCCGTGCGTACTACCGTTAGTCCCGTTTCTTTGTTCTTCCCTCTCGTCAACACCAACCCCTCAGCGTTGCCAACCGTCCCAGTGTTGCCGCCGGTTCTCTTCTAATGTTTCGGAGGGGCGCCTCTTTTCCCTCCTCTTGTCCTCTTCCATAACAATATTATTTAGTCAATCGTGTCCTTTTGTAAGTTTTTAAATAACTCCACGATCATCCTGGTTGCGTATCTCACTTTTTGATCTGTCAGACCGATTTCGGCATTTTGCCATCTTCACTAGTTAACGCATAGATTTCATTAATTGTAATAAAGAGTAGATAAACGTTTTAAATAAAAAAATTAACCTGTAGCTTAGTCGTTAACGAACGTCTGACTTTCTGCTATAGTAGTAGTATTAACCTACTACTGATGATGGCGAGAAGCCAAAACCCGCCAGACAAATCAAAAAAAGCTATGCTAGGCTGGCCTAAAATTTCATAAACGAGATATAAGACCCCCCCTTTACACATCTGACAAAGAAAAATTTCTATACTACGTTAGATACATAATAAACTTCTTACTTAAGTCCTACAAGTAGGCAGAAGTCTCAATTTACTCTTTTGTAATAAATAAATGTGATTTTTATTGAAGAAATCCTTTTGGGTGTAATAAAAAATAAATAGAAATGATTATAGCACAAGTGCTATGTAAGCTTGATACTACTTTCTAAGCAAGCTAATGTTATGATAAAACAATCAAGTACATTATAAAAACAACTATACAAAAATAATTAAATTAAATATAGTAGCTATTTAGTATAATGCACTGTCCACAAAATTAAATTAATTCTCAAAAGCAGTACAATCTATTATTAAAAAAGGTACAAGAAGTGTTAAGTATTGAGGCAAAGGTTTCAGAATTTCAATGGATCTGGTTTTCATTCCTCCTGTACATATGTTGCCCTGTACATTCATGACACGTACATAGTATCAATTTTTTTATTGTTATTATTACTTTTTTATTGAACTATGAAGTTATATAAACCCTTGGGATGCCTGTGTTTTTGAAAAAAAGCCCTCTTTACTTTACCTTAATGGTCTTAATTATCCGTCTGGATAAATCACTTAACCTTTGCAGTCATGGTATCACTTGAAACCCAATATTGAACTGAAGATGTCCATTTTTCTGTTTTTGAATGTAAAAGAGGACAAATGAGGACTTGTCTGTTTTATTATTATTTTATGGGAGATCACAACATCGGAGTTAATATCAACTCTTGGGGTGCTGGTGTTTCTTTAAAAAAAGCCCATAAACTTATTGGTAAGTATGTAGAGTTCGAATGCAGGGCCGCTGGATTTGAACCTGGGATCTTTATCTTGCAGTGATAAGCACCGTATCAATGCCTAAACCGTTGCGGCTACCCCTCCCCCATCTGTATTGCTGAGGGTGATTCTGTGTGAATGAATCACACAGCTGGAGTTTACATCACTGCCTTCAAATGATTGTCCTTTCATTTTAAATAAATTTTGGACCAGTTTGTCTAAAGGTTTTTCCTCCTTCACTAGTTTGTTATTATATGGTTAGGGCTTGTGGTTTAATCTTGCCAGTATTTTCTCTTATTAAAACGAAAATTTAAAAAATTAAATGTTTATTACAAGCAGAGAACAATCTATACACATACACACATGCGCATTACAGAACATTTATCAGTCTCAAGGATATTATAATTTAGCAGTAAACAATAAAGCAACAACCTTCAAAAGTAATTTTAACCTTGATTTTTTTTCTTTTTATAAATGTAAGCTATATTTAATTAAAGAATAACCATTTATGAAAATATTTCCACAGCCACGTTGGCAATTTCATTATATCAATTTTTTGTAATGTTAAGCATGACAATTCTTCTTTTTTATATTTTTAATAAATTACATTTTATTAAAATAACAACAATTCATGCAACGTTCTCAACAGCCAGGTTGTTGGAGATTTCATTGAATAGGAGAGCAACTGAAACAAAAATTATATGTAAATTTATTTCCAAGTATTTGATTTGCACAATAAAAAAAAATAAAAGAACAAAAAAACATACAATTTTCATTGCCAGAATATTTTGCAAAATGTAACGTGGCGGAAAAGTTTTCAATAGTAGTCAAATAGTCCTTCTCGAATTGTTTGATGGTTTCATACATGGGCAAATGTTTTCCTTCTGTATACCACATACGATGAAGTCTGTGACACAATCTGAATATCTAAAAATAGGTAATAATTTAGTAATCATAAAACAACTCAATTGTTTTTTAAATTAAATATAAGTATGTCATAGAAACTAAATTTAGATAATATAATTCACAAATAAAATTTTACCTTCTGCACTGGTTCTTTACAAACATCTTTAGAAGTTAAAAAGCAGTGTCTTTTATAGCTAATAATAAATTCAGTATGTGCTAAAAAAACAATTAATCATATTAGCAGCAATAAAACATATAAATTAGGTGTAAAATAACAGACCAGCTTGAATTGTGTGTAGGTCTCTTGCTTCTTTACAAGCTGTCAAAATTTTCCCTTCAAACTCTGCTTCATTAACATTGCAAAAATGATGGTTCAAGGTGGTCATTGTATGCAGGAGCCACATTCTCAGAGAAAAAAGCGATTGGACTATTAAATAATTGTTTTTGTCTTCTTGTAGATCTTGAAATTGAAAACATGAAAAGTTTGTTAGAAATTAATAATCAATATATTTTATAAATGTTTGATGTCACTTTGAAAGGAAATCATCAAAAAGAAAATGGCAGAATTGGTGGGCCAGATTGGCAGAGAAGCTGTCACATATCAACAGCACTGTTGATAGGAGGACCTCATAAAAGAAGTCATTCTCACCCGATTAAGGATAGCCAAGCTAAGTTGACAGACGAACTTTTGGGTCAAAGCACGTCTTTTTATGTGTCTGGCATGAAAAGAAAGGTTGGTCAATGTGTTGTACCAAATTGAAGGGTGCAATTTCTTGGCACCACATGGAGACTGTATAGGATTACACTGATATTAGAATAGTGCTTGAGCATGGCAGCGAGTATTGGGTCCCCAGTTCCGATTCTTGTAGGATGTTTTATTGTACTGATAGCTTTTGTCCATAGCATGTGTTGAAAGTAAATGTATTTATTGATATGAATGTGTAATGTGAGAAGGCGGATGGTAGAATATTGAGGACCCCCATCAACCCTCAATCAGGTTAGTTATAAATGAGGAATATCAAGTACTCTACCACCTTAAGAATGAATGGTATGTAAATATAAAAGAATGTATTTGAGAATGAATGGGTTTATAATTAGGAACAGATGCATTGGGAACTGAAATGATGGACTGACCTCAACGGTTGGATGGATAAACTTTGGTTCAACCTTGGATTGCCAACATCGGTGGGTAATTATTGAAAGAAGTGATATGCTCAACTTTGTACATGTGTAATCATGTGTACATTCAAGTGAAGATTTGAGCTTATATAAATAAATAATCAGCAAATCAATCATATTTTTGTAAAAGGAGATGAAACACTCACAATTAATAATTAAATTAGTGAATAATTTTGCTTCAGTTTCTATAATTATGTTAGATGGGCTGCTTATCTCAAGAATACAACATTTATTATTAAAAGGAAACTGAATATTAGCGTAGCCCCTATATGACTTGTGTCACACAATTCAAATGACAAAGATAGATGTTATGCATACCATTAAAACGGAGAGAAAGGATTAAAATGTAAGCGAATCTGAGTTGTAAAAGAAATCTGAATAGGTCGTTATACTCCTCAAGGATTTTTTCAGTAATAACTAACCGGAGCTCGGAGTCTACCTGGAAAATAAAGCAAATGACATTTCCAATTAATGAAATGGGCACTCACTGGAGAAAATATGATTTGGTTTCACCCTATATTAAGTTTATTGAAAGATAAGATATTTGCAGTCAAAACCTAAAAGTGGGAATGAGCTCGCATAACATGGCACATTAGTACATTTTTCATGAAGATTTTTTTTTTCAACTTACTTGGTAATTTAAGGTAACTAAGCTTAGAAGTTCTAAAATATTATCAGACTCGATCAAGGCTATCTTTTGTCCTATCAAAAAGCTGAACTTTTGAGCTATAGCCATTGGATAATTTTTGTTTATACATATTCTAAGTTCTTCTGTCCAGTTATAAGTCCATTGTTTTTCCTCACGCATCTGTAAATATAAATTGTTAAAAACATGTAACAATTAACAATGGAAAAAAATATGTGTACCAGTTGATACAATGTATCTGTGAATGGATGTATAAGTTGAAGGAAGTAAACATTTCTCAGAGAGCGAAAATGCTCTAATAATTTGTAATCGTTCAGTAAAATAGAACAGATGAATCCAGCGGGTTCCATGTAAAGTTGTATTGTTTTCACTGCTACTTCTTGGATCGTGACATCAGTGAGGTGGGATTGAAGTTTCATTTCTACGAGTCTCTCTGTAAGACTAATGAAACAGTGAATTTAACTTTAATACTTAATACAATTTAGACAGCAATGATAAAACTTACTTCTCTAAGTCAGTCTTTTTAAATATGGGCTTAATTGGTTTTCTATAGCATTCAAATACTTCATCGAAAATGTCTCCAAACATTATCGTATCCCTGAAGAATTGTGGCTTTTTAATGTATACTAGATCTGAGTTAAGGCCTAAAAATGGTGCTAAACACTTATATGGATCAGATTTGTCGAGTTTTTCATCTTTTGTTGAACAGTCTCCAAGTAATACACATTCTAATTGTTGGCAAAACGTAGTATGAAGGACACCTTTTACAAATACAATTAATTTAAATAACAAGAAAATTTCTCAGATAACAACTCTTGGATAATTGAAAAACTAACTGTAATGATGCTGAGCTTTACAGAAATCAGAATAATTTCCAAGCTGAGACAGGAAATGTACTGATGACAGCGCCCTGTAGCAAATATGTACGAATGGCTCCCAAAAAGTAAGTGAATTACCTCCTAAGCTCTTCACAAATTGTTTGTAAAATTTTACTTCCATTGAGAAATTTTCTAATCCACTCCTTTAACAAAAATTAAAAAAAAACAACTAATAAGTTATGTATTTGAGTATTTTAGTTTTTACTATATTATAAAAAGCAAAAAATTGCTGAATGCAAAAGCATATACTCAACCTTTCACTCTAATAAATACATTTATTCAAGAGCAAAAACACTCACAGAAAAATCCTACCCTAATTTGGTGGGTCTGTGAGGAACTCTAATATTCCACCACATCCCACCCAGCAAAACATGTTGTATTCCAAAAATAAATGAAAAAAGAAGAATTAAGAATTTTTTTACCAAGGTTTCTTTGATATCACCATCATCAGAATCTTACAAATTATTATTAATATTTTAAAAAAATTAAATCTAATCAGAATGTAATTGTAATAATATAATCTCTTGAGAAACAGTGACTGAAGGTATATTATAAATGCCCATACGACATATGCCCGTATTAACCTTTTTGGATACTAACACATGCTCCCCTGCCTTATCATTACATCACCCCCAACTTGATTTATTTTTTATTATGCACTGAATTTCAAAGCATTTACTTTTAATCGCTCCTACTCCTTTTACATTGCACCAATTCTGTTCAAAATTTCACAGTACATTCCTTGGATATACTAACTTATAACTTAATAATAAAAGCAAAACTTAAAATAATTAACTGAAGTTAAAAAAAAGTTGTATTTAATTAAAAATTTATTTGTCTCAAAAGTCTTCATTGTGTATTTTAAGTCATAATAATCAAAATAATAATAATAAATAAATTTGATTACTAATTTATTTAGCTCAATTCTGTACATGTATATACTTACATATACACGAGTTCAGAGTTGAAAAAATATATACATAAAAAATAAATAAGGATACCAAAAACAAAAATATATTCTAATAATTACTGTAAACATAAATAATGTAAATCTAAAACTGAGGTCACTTGCAGGCAAGAGAGTTGGGAAGGAAAGATGAGAGGTAGATAAAAGGACATTCCCAATGCGACATAGATATTGTGGCCAAATGGGTTTTGAGGAAAAGGAATGTATCGTAATTTCAAAAAAGTTTGAGAGAGAGGCCAGATTGTGAACAGAAGGGGGAGAAAAGTGTGAGGAGGTCTTTATTAACAACCAAAGTATCCGCTTCAGATTGGATACACTTCAGGCCATTAGATACTGTGAGTGTCCAGCTAGGGCCCTTAAAAGGCAAAAATCCATGGGTATTAGATACAATCTAATTAGCCCTGAAAAGGTTTACTGTATATGCTTGTGTATGTTTATATATATATATANTTTTTATAACGACATACCTATAAACCACAAACTCGTTTTTTATATCAGCTTTTAAATTTCCAGCCATCATAGATCCTATTATATCCATATACGATCTAAACGAATGTAGGAACAGTCTGAACACATAAATCTTTTTCCAATTTACACAAATCCTGAGGTGATCATAAAGAACAGAAAGTAACCTGAAAGAATCAAAATATAAAGCATTTTATCATTTTATTTAAACTCGTGTTTAACGTGTTTTTACCTCATAGAGCACATCCAGTTTTTGACATCCTCGAAGTTACCATACACTGCCTGTCTATGAATACAAGCAATGAATTTAAATAATTTTAACCAATGACCATTTTTGGTTGTTAATTCGATATATAACCTCCTCAATGAAAAATATGTTTCTAAAATACCGAGTTACAATTTTTTGTGTGTAATAATCAAGTAAATCGTTTTGTAACAAACCTTGCTTTTTTACTTCTGTTTCAATTTTTAAAAGATGTTTTCTATATTCCATTAAAATCCCATCTAATGCCACAGCGTACGAATTATACGTATTTGGTAACTTTGGATTTCCAGCCTTTAAATAATTCACTTTTCGGACGAAAAGCATCAATTCTTGTATAAAAGGGAGATAATGTAGAAAATTTGTCTGCATTACATTTTGAAATGTTAACTAAAAAAACAACAAATACATTGAAAATGAGAAAAAATAAACAATTTAAATATTTTTATTATTTGCATTGTAGGTTGTTGAACATATACTGAAGCTTGGAATTTTATTTATTAACAGTATGTTTCTGTTAATAAATAAAATTTCGTTCTGTAGTATATGTTCAACCTACAATACAAATAATAACATTATAAAATAAACAGAAAAAATCATTTAAAAAAATTAAATATTAGCTAATAGCAATCATGACACAATGACTAGTGGGTAATTAAAACATGATAGACTAGTTCATTAATTTACTTTATTTCTTCAGGATGTTTTTTATTATGGTAATAATGAAAAACTGATACAACTAACCACACTTCAAATTGCATAATTACTTGATCATGATTAGATAAAACTGTTGATTTTTGATTAATATAAAATATGGTTTGTTAAGGCTAGTACACACTCTTAGGCAAAATTGCGCAGTTGTCTATAGACAAATCGCCAATTTTGCATACAGACAGACCCCCAACAAATCCGAGAAGGCTGCCATCCTGCCGTCCAGACCTGCACACCTTAGCTAAAATAGTTTTTGAGATACCAAAACAATTGAGACTGGTATATACACAAAACACTACCATGGGATCATTGCTTGTTTCATATTTTTTTACTACCAACTTCCAAAGTATTGTATGTCCTCTTCTTATTGCATTTTTTAGTCGTCCAATGTAATATCCCATAAGCAAAATTAAGTATGAAAATTGTCTATCAATAGTATTGACTTTTCCACAGACCACTATGTAGATTTGAAAATGTACAAAATAATCAACAAGTAAACAACCAGCACGTAGTTTCTGTTTAAAAAAAAACACACACACACACTGAGAAATGTTGCACAATTTATTTATTTTCCATAAACCAAGCTCCTCTGCACATTACTGGTGAAGAGGTTTTGGAACATCTATCACTAGATTCTAGAAAGGATTAAGGATAACATTCAACCTTTATTATTAAAAAGTTGTCAAATTGCTTTTGCCCCCTTGCTTTCATTATTGTTGAAAAAATCATCCCGACCCTCCTCAAAATTAGCTTTGTAATGTACCAAATGTACCTCAGGGGTCATTACTCGACCCAATCCTTTTCTTAGTATTGATTAAAGATATTTCTCCTTGTTTTTACGCAGTTAATTTCTCCCTCTTTGTTATACCCCCTGAAGGTCTATACTGCTATTCATGATGCTGAGCTTCTGCAAAAATCCTTAAATAAACTCGTTAAGTGGTGTTCATGCAAATGGCATGGAATTAAATGTAAATAAGTGTAAGATTGTTAGTTAATAATCTTGGACAAAGGGTTGTCTTTTACAACTTTAGACTTTTGCCATACAAGACATCCAATTGGACAGGCTGACTACCATTAAAAACCTTGGAATCATCTACTCTAACAACCTGACATTACTTTCTTTGTACCTTAATAATTAATAAGGCAAATTCAATTTTAGGTTTCATACATAACACTACAAAAAAATTTAAGGATGCATATACAAAATGATTGTACTGTTTAAGGCTATGGTCCGTCCCATTTTAGAATACTGTTCAATTGTTTGGTTACATAAGAAAATACTAAATAATTTAATAAAAACTGTTCAACGATTTATTCACACTCTCTGGTTTAAAATTATTAGAACATACTCGGATACACCGTGTGAACTTATTATGAAATCTGCAGAACTGCAACCACTAAACATAAAACGACAAAATAATGACCTGATATTTTCTTAAAAACTCTTAAATATTATGATCGACTGTCCACAATTAATGAATTATTTTCTGCTAAATTTCCATGTTCCAATGTGTTACCAGACAAAAATTATTGTATTAAAAATCTAATTATAATACAAATTATTTAAAATTTAGTCTGATTGCTCAACTCATGGAAACGAGAAATACACTTCCTTTACATTGTGACACTTCTTATCTACCCTTAAGTCATTTTAAACATTTAAAAAAAAATTGATCATAGCAATGCATTTGATATTTGTTCACATATTTCAGTTGTTTCATTAATTTTTATCATTCTTTCTTATTATTTCCTTTACATTTGTTTATAATTTTCTGTAGTTTAATTAAATTTTTATCATCCTTCTCACTTCTTTTATATTTTTATACATATGTGTATTACGAAACAATACTTACAATATTTTATTTGTTTGGTATGTTGAAAATGTCCACATTTTCAATTATTGTTATATGTATATAACATATTAATATTTCAATTATCCATTTTTATTCATGCATAGTTTAACTTCTTGTATAACTTGTAACTGGGTATATTTACCTGCATAAATAAATAAATTTGTTTCATGTTTTCCATACAAGAAAGGAGACCCTAGACTTGCTATTTTTGTCTACATTGAGTTGCAGAACAAGCGATTGCAAAATTTTGTCTATAGACACAAGTTGTGTGATTTTGTCTGAGTGTTTACTAGCCTTTACAGTTTAATGTGAGTTCTCAATTCAGCAAAACACAATTATATAATAGGTTTTGTAAATTTGCTAGTATCTATTATAATCATTACCTAATTAGCCTAAAAAATTTTAATTAATTTTTAAAACTGAACTTACTGGAGATAAGGTAGGTATTGAGAAATTATTCTTAACGAAAAATCCTTGTTTATTCTTTGAAATTAAATAAGTGTTTTTTTCAGGCGGATGAGCTAATATCCATATTAACTCCCTCAGGAGTTTGTATTCACTTATTACAGTTATATTCTCGCTTAGCCTTCCCAATTGTTCCATTTTTTTGCACCTAGAGATAAACATAACATTTTTTAAAACTTCTAAATAAATATTTGAAATTGTATACCATGTTAAGCAAAATGTTTCTTCTGCCCTAAAATGCCCGGTCATACAATCTTTCCTAGGGACATGCTGATAGCTGCATTTCTTCCACCATTGGTATTGGGAATGTTTTGTTAGCCATTCCTCGAGGTCTTTTGCTTTTCTCAGTGGATCTAACTTTTGGTCATTGTTACTAATTTTTACACAATCTGCTTTAAATAAACTTAGAACTTTATCAGCGTCCTCTATAATAGTTGGCGGATCGGTTTTGGAGAGATACGAGGAGGATATGTCAGATTCGAATGACATATCCTCATCCTGTGCATAAAAATGTATCAAAAAATCAGTTCCCAGTTTTATTGTATGTACATTACCGTCAGTAAGTCAAGTTTTTCATTTCCTTCTCTTATATAACCACCCAAATAAGGAACCTCACCAGGTACTTCTTTTGAATGTGATTTTTCTAGAGAGACATCATTCAACAAAATAGGTTCATCGTCTTCAAGCGCATCAGTCGGCTTATAAGAGAGTTTGATAAGTAGATCTATAATACCCCACTTCTCTCTTGCCTTTGCAAAAAGAAAATGAAAATATAAAATAAAGTTTGAATGCAATAAAACAAACTTCATTGAATGGGAAAATTACATTAGATTGTTTGAAATATTCACTGTTTTCATAAGTGTTAACTAATATTTTAAGATTTTTGGCTTTCTGAGTGAATCCATGAAATATGAATTTATCCCAAAAACTCAACAGTTGTTGTTTGACGTCTTGATCATTCACACTTGTGTAATAGTGGGAGAACATGTGATGCCAAGCTGAATCCAAACATCTCGTAAATTCTGGCGAGTGTTTCTGCAAAAATAAAATTTTTAAACATTATTTTTTGACTTACTTTCATCTGAATAATACACATTAAAACATGTATTTCAACTAGAAATAAAATGTGTTGTATAATAACAATAACTCACAAATAAGTAATGACAAATAGTGTATCAATGAAAACGATTTGGTCTGATACGAAGGTGGTTTAATGATGCAGGCACTGAATTTTAATTTTCAAAAAATCTTCATTTCAAAATAAGTATTTTATATATTACAGGTAAATTTTTTTTATAAAATTTTAAAAAGCAATAAAACTATCACTTTAGTTTGTACTCAAATTTATTGTTTCAACAACGAAAGTAATTTAAAAGACCAATTACATTATTCAACAAATTGGCTCAAGAAATGATGAAATTGAATTGATTTTCTTTATGTTTAATTAGTTTTAATTAATTATTCTTTTTATGTAAGAAGTATGTTGTATTTTGGCCGATCACAACCTTCTCTTCGATTGAAACTTCCAGTGACCATCGTGCTGTCCATCGTGTATGATACACCCACGACTTGGGCTATGCAATAGACGCTACATCCATCATTGCCAAAGCATATATCCGAGCGAGATCTTCTTGGCTTAAAACCATGCTTTTAAGGAAAAAAATTAATAATTAATTTTGAAAAAAGTATTTATTAATTTTTTACTCAAATTTATTGTTTCAACAAAGAAAGTAATTTAAAAGACCAATTAACTTATTCAACAAATTGGCTCTAGAGATGATGAAATCGAATTGATTTTCTTTATGTTTAATTAGTTTTAATTAATTATTCTTTTTATGTAAGATCTTTTTTTTTTCGAGGGTTCTCAACAGCAGAGGTTATATCAACCCTCGGGGTGCCAGTCTTTTTGAAAAAAAGCCCATTTGTAAGTATGTCGGGTTCGAATGCAGGGACGCTGGATTTGAACCTGGGACCTTTACCTTATAGTGATGAGCGCTGTGTCAACACCTAAACCGTTGCGGCCACCGACGACCCTTATGGGCTCTCTTGGTTGAGATGAAAAAGTTAATGTGAAGAGCAGGATTCGAACCCATGACCTTTGGCTCAATGCGCCACTGCTCTAACCACTTGAGCTTTTGTGACTGGTAAATAATTAGTATGGTCAATTAGACCATTAAACATAAATGGATTTATGTTTAATCTAAGGAGTAATCTTTGTACCTAGTTATTTTGTAAAATAAATACAAGTATCCAGTTTTTGTCTTTGAGTATGAGATTTATTACAATGTTCAGACTTCCTAAAGTGGGCTTACATCTACAGATATGCTCTTCTTCGGTAGGTCAATTTAAAGAAAAACTGAGGAGGAAAAAATGAAGAAACTTCTTGAAAACTGAACTAAGCTCATGAAGCTATTTATACTAATGATTTATTTTACAGATCAGGATTCAGGTAAACGGACACATAAACAGAGTATGTACGAGAACCTTACATGATAATATTATATCCATTTCAGACCTTTGTATAAATTACACTAGTAATCATAAATAGAGCTCTTGATTGCTATAGAAAGTATGTTAAAAATGTGTATTTTCAATAATGAAAAGAAAAAAATGGCTGACTAAATAAAGTAAACTAAATGAACTAAATAAGAAATCTAGTCATTAAGCCTGTTAATGTTTAATTGTTAAATTGTGAATATTGTTAGTAATTTAATAAAGCTGTTATAGCTATTTATTTATACTCAATTAATTATACACAATTTTTGATTGATTGAGAACATGTATAATTAAGAATAACATGATAAAAATAATAGAAGTTGGTATTAACATTTATTTATTAATTTCTGAAGAGTGTTCATAAAAATCCTCTATAAATTCTGAACTGAGAGATCAACCTGTGGTCCATCCTGTGCACCAAAGTTGTGGCTAACATCTTGGAGAGAGAGAGAGAGAGAGAGACTTAGGCAGGCGCCACACTAGACGGACTGCAATGGAAGTGTCTGTGATGGGGGGGGGGAGAAAGAAAAAAAAGTGAAACCACTTTTCGTTTTGTGTATTTACAAGGCAATGGAGAAGCAGAAGAGAAAGAGAGCACACTGGATTCATCCAATGAATATGAAAAGGGTAGCACATGGTCAATTACACTGTCTGCATGGGGAACTTCAACGCTATCCTGTCAAGTTCTTCCAATACTATGGGATGTTTGACAGAGCGTCTTTAAAATTCCACAGACAGGGCCTGTTCTGAATTTCCGCAATAAATTGGTCCACGTCAATCCTAGATCAGCTTCACTTCCAGTTTGCCTGTCCGACTGCCTGTGCTCTTCTGTTAAGCTTGTCTGTCTTCAGTGCGGTGCACCCCTCTACTTTGTACTGTTTTGATCTGTTTGGACGGAACCCAGCGGAACATTCAGTTGACGGATGATGGTGCACCAACAGAGCTCGACGGAGACATTACGACTGAAATTTCCTGGCTGTTTTGAATGTAAGCTTGTGCAAAGGAAATTTCCGTCGCATTCTGTCTAGTTTGGCACCGGCCTTAGGCTGCATGCAGAGCACAATTGTCAAACAAGAAATCTCTGAAAGATCCTTAAAAGGACAGGAAGAGATAAAACAGTGATAAGACCTGACGATTATAGAGAGTATCTTACGCTATTAATAAAAGCGCTATCCAGAGTACTTGCATGACAGTCCCCTTACTTGTAATTTAGGCAAAGAATAGCTCGAACCAACCATCTGTCTCTCATATAAAGAAATATATTTATAATTCAACCGGTCCTTCAGACGCTTACTCTCAAATAATTTAATATTTTTTTATACAAAAGTAGCTATTATACGAACAAGTAAATCACTGATACATAATTAATTTGATATGTAATTAATGAAATATTCACTCACTTCAAAGCCTGTTATTTGAGTGACTAGATCTTCAAAGTTCGGTCCACAAAGCCGTTTGGTGGCTTCAATATAAGCCATATTGCTGTAAACATTTGCTCTCACATTGACATTAAGAAGGATTTAAAATTTTCCACGTTTTCATGTTTTCACAAATTACAAAAATAGACAACAATCCAGTTGTCAACGTACTTCCCTCCTTTAATAAACAAGATACAGAGTCAATCTATAACAAACGCGGTAAAGGCAACGATGGTATCGATCATCACAGAAACGATGATTATAACTTACCAGTATTGAATCAACTTTACTAGACAGAAGGGCGGTGGGGCCGTCACTGAATACCAAAATTGATCTAAAATGAAAGTGGTTTTTTTATTCCAAAGACGGCCCAAAACCTGCGTAAAATACTTCAAACATTTATTTTCCTTATATGAAAGCCACCCTAAATATTTGCTTTGCAATTTCTCTCCAATGATAAAAGATAAGATATAAGATGAAACCAAACTATCTTTCTGTAAACATTAACAGTATTGTCATTTTGTCAAATAAATTAAATTGGCAAAAACTGGTCATTTGAGTCATAATTAACACAGTTACCAATTGTAAAAAACAAATTGAATTTGAACAAGTAAGAATGAAAACTGAAAAGTTCTCTCCCATATTTGTCAATTGTTTTAATGCATATCAGTTATTTAAGCCTTAACGTGTAAAAGAAACTGAAACTGAACAAAACTGTGA